>NC_133333.1:135570608-135870608 GCF_042186555.1 Aquarana catesbeiana | reverse complement strand
TTCAGCTCTATTACTGGGCGGCAGTGCTTGTCACTGTGAAGTGGTGGTTCTCCCAGCCTAAGCAAAATCTTAGGCACTGAGTAACTTGGTGTTTTGAGGCGTTGGGGCTCACCCTTCTGTGACAGGTCCTATGAAAACTACATTACGGTGTGGAAGTGCTCCAGGACAGCATACAAGAAACCATCCCATGTTTCCCCACATACACCGTTATGGGGTAACCCTTTACTCCCCCATCTGTATACTATTCCTGACCCTTAAGTTTGGGCCAAGAGAGGGATTACTTCATTGAAACATGTGATGGTGGATGGTAACATTATGTCTTTTCAAGATCTGTGGTGTCTACATTCGGTTCCTAGATCCTTTGAATTCTGATACTGGCAATTGCGGTATGCCATCGGTACCCAATTTCCAGACCCTTTGTCCTCAAGTCTGACTCTATTAAACACCTTCTGACCTCCAGTTTGATGGAGAAGCCCTTATCCTCCCTTTATCTGTACTTACCTGTTGCCTATGACACTCAGCCAACTCGATCGCTTGATAAGTGGAGGGAGGACATTCCCAATCTTGGGAAAGAGCAAAGAGAGGACTGTGTCTTTTCCTTTATCCCCTCCATGATTTTGGATAGGGATAGGTTTATACAACTCAAGCTCCTACATAGAGTATACTATACCCCATAGAGACTGGCTAGTATTTACCCCAATCTTGACCCAATGTGTACTAGATGCACCCTTGAACCTGGCACTTTTTGGCACATGGTTTGGCCCTGTCCTAAGCTCTGTCCATACTGGGAGGCAATGGCCGGCACCCTGAGTGACTTATGTGGCACGGTCATACCACTGGACCTGTTGACCTCTTACTGTTGAGTTACTTGGAGAATATAGAGGGGGACAGATATACCAGGCTCTGCCTTACCTTACATTATTCTATGCAAGAAGGGAAATCTTGTTAAGGTGAAAGTCGGAGGAGCTCCCTATGCGAGCTTCATGGTGGAAGACTATTAATTCTGTGTCACCGTTATATAAAATTATGTATGAGAGTAGAAATTGTCTGAAGAAGTTTGATAAAATTTGGTCAAATTGGATTGATGCCTGTGGCTAGAGCCCAACAATATGTGCGATGTGACTACATTTACATGTACTTGCCAGGGGTACATTATCCCTTGCTCCCCCCCCGGCTGTCTGTCTCCCTTTCACCCCCCCATCTCCTATCACCGATCCCTTAGATACTTGTATTAGGTAGCACACAGGTTGTTGCATTCTAATGTCTGAAAGATATTCTACTCTCTTTCAAGAAGCACATGCAGCCTTAGAGGCCACAACAGGGATGGCAGAAAGTGTGTGTCCCTCCTTCTTTTACCATACCAGGCCACTTGCCTTTCTATTTTGGGAGGGTACCGTCCAAGGAGGATTGGCAATGGATACTTTCAAAGGGGGGGGGGGTTTAATGAGGGGTTTAGGAATCTAGAAGTCCCCTTAGTCCCCTTTATAACAAGTAACACTCAGATTTCTACACCTTCCAGGGTAATGAGTACAGAGGTACCCCTTAGTACTCATTCCCAAAAAGTAAATGTAATAAACACATCAAAGATGACAATCCAACCTGGATAAACCTGAGCTAATCATTTTCCTACCCAAACATTCTCAACACTATCCAAAGTTGAAGGTTGAAGAGAAGAAGCAAGAAAATGTACCAAGGTCACTGGTCACTTTAATGAGTGCAGTCTCTGTTGAATGTCTCGAGCAGAGGCAAGACTGAAGGAGATGAGAAAGTGAGATAGACAAGAGGAGGAGGGTCAGTCATCTAATTACAGCAGTGACAACCATCTACAGTTACTGCGTTATTGTTACAGTAACTCATTAAAGTGAATACACCCCTCACATTTTTGTAAAAAAAATTATTATATCTTTTCATTTTGTACTCCTCACCTGGTTGCCTGCTTGACACCACCTGAACCAAATTAGTTTATCTTGGTCTCATCAGACCACAGGACATGGTTCTAGTAATCCATGTCCTTAGTCTGCTTGTCATTAGCAAAGTGTTTGCGGGCTTTCTTGTGCATCATCTTCAGAAGAGGCTTCCTTCTGGGAAGACAGCCATGCAGACCAATTTGATACAGTGTGCGGCGTATGGTCTAAGCATTGACAGGGTGATGCTCCACCCCTTCAAACGCTCTGCAGCAATGCTGGCAGCAGTCATATGTCTATTTCCCAAAGACCTCTGAATATGGTGCTGAGCACGTGCACTCAACTTCTTTGGTCGACCATGGCGAGGCCTGTTCTGAGTGGAACCTGTCCTTTTAAACCACTGTATGGTCTTGGCCACCATGCTGCAGCTCAGTTTCAGGGTCTTGGCATTCTTCTTATAACCTAGACCATCTTTATGTAGAGCAACAATTCTTTTTTTCAGATCCTCAGAACGTTCTTTGCCATGAGGTGCAATGTTGAATTCCCAGTGACCAGTGTGGTAGACATAGTCAGCGCGAAACATATTCCAGGGGGTAGTATTGGGGGCATTAGTGGTAGGTTGACTAAAGCACCTAAACGCGAGGTAAGTATAGTAACAAGTCCTATTTGCAACTCCAGAGCACCCAATAAGGAGATAGTATGCGACCGGTCTAAACTACGTGGCATGTTCACCATGAAGAGGATTTTGATTTTGTAGGAATTACAGAAACTTGGTTTGACAGCTCTCATGATTGGCTGGCAACCATTCAATGGTATTCCATATATCGCAGGGTTAGAGACGATAAAAAAAGGGGGGGTATGCCTGTATATCAAAAATGATGTACAAGCGAATGTGAGAGATGACATCACTAAGGGAGTAAGGGAGGAGGTAGAATCCTTATAGATATAGCTACAAAGGGAGGAAACTAAGGGTAAAGTAATACTGGGAGTATGCTATAGGCCCCCTAACCAGAGGGAGGAGGCGGAGGGAACCTCCTATCACAAGTTGGATTAGTGACAAGAATGGGAAGTGTCATTATAATGAGGGATTTTCATTATTCAGACATAGACTGGGTGGAAGGAACCGCTCATCTAAGGCTCGCCAGTTCCTAAATGTCTTGCAGGACAATTTCATAGGTCAGTTGGTAAATGCACCAACTAGAAACAAAGCGTTACTAGACCTACTGATTACCAACAATACAGACCTGATCACGGATGTGGAAATACGGGGCAATTTAGGAAACAGCGATCACTGGTCAATTCGTTTTAGTATAAATCACAAAAATAGCAAACATAAAGGGAATACAAAGACACTGAATTTGAAAAGAGCCAACTTCCCTAAACTATGATCCTTGCTAGAAGATAATAATTGGGATAAAATCTTAGGAACAAAGAACACAGAGGAAAAATGGGTATGCTTTAAGAGAATATTAAATAAGGGCATTAGCCAGTGCATCCCAATGGGAAATACATTTAAAAGAGCTAATAAAAGACCTGGGTGGTTTAACTCCAACGTAAGAAAATGAATATAAAAACAAAGGAGAAGGCCTTCAAAAAATACAAGGCTGAGGGCTCATCATCAGCATTCCAACTTTCCAAAGAATGCACCAAGAAATGTAAGGGTGCAATCAGGGCGGCTAAGATAGAGCATGAAATTCACATAGTGGAGGAGAGTAAAAAAAATCCCAAGAAATTCTTTAAGTACATAAATAATAAGAAAGTGAGGTCAGATCATATTGGTCCCATAAAGAACGATGAAGGAAATTTGGTTAATAAGGATAGAAAGATGGCGAAGGTATTGAATTTATTCTTCTCTTCTTCTTCTTCATGAGGGAAACGGGGGGCTTCAGTAACCAAAACTGCAATGTTTATCCTCATGACACATCACAGGAAGCACCCTCATGGCTAACAGAGGACAAAATTAGAAATAGACTTGAAAAATGTAACATTATAAGTCACCGGGACCAGATGGCTTACACCCAAGGGTCCTTAAGGAACTCAGTCAAGTAATTGTCTACTGACTGGAATGGTACCAGCTGATTATAGAAAAGCCAATGTAGCATCAATATTTAAAAAAGGGCCAAGATACATCCCTGGGAATTACAGACCATTTAGCCTAACATCAATTGTATGTAAGCTCTTGGAGGGGGTGGTAAGGGGCTATATACAAGATTTTATAATGACAATGGTGTATCATTAGAAGTAATCAGCATGGATTCATGAAGAGTCATTCTTGCCAAACCAATCTATTAACCTTCTATGAGGAGGTGGGCTGTTATCTAGATAAAGGAAGGCCTGTAGACATGGTGTATCTAGATTTTGCAAAAGCGTTTGACACATTCCTCATAAACGTTTACTGTACAAAGTAAGGTTCGTTGGCATGGAGCATAGGGTGAGTACATGGATTCAAAACTGGCTACAGGGGCGAGTTCAGAGGGTAGTGATAAATGGGGAGTACTCTGAATAGTCCGGAGTGAAAAGTGGGGTCCCCTAGGGCTCTGTCCTGGGACCAATCCTATTTAATTTATTCATAAACGACCTGGAGGATGTTATAAACAGCTCAATCTCTGTATTTGCGGACGATACTAAGCTAAGCAGGACAATAACTTCTCCGCAGGATGTGGAGACCTTGCAAGAAGATTTGAACAAATTAATGGAGTGGGAAACTACATGGCAAATGAGGTTTTAATGTAGAAAAATGTAAAATAATGCATTTGGGTGGCAAAAAATATGGATGCAATCTACACACTCGAGGGAGAACCTATGGGGGAATCTAGGATGGAAAAGGACCTAGGTAGATGACAGGCTCAGCAATGTCATGCAATGCCAAGCTGATGCAAGCAAAGCAAACAGAATATTGGCAAGCATTAAAAAGGGGATTAACTCCAGAGATAAAATGATAATTCTCCCACTCTACAAGACTCTGGTCTGGACGCACCTGGTGTATGCTGTCCAGTTCTGGGCACCAGTCTTCAGGAAGGTTGTGCTGGAACTGGAGAGAGTCCAGAGAAGGGCGACAAAACTAATAAAGGGACTGGATGACCTTAGTTATGAGGAAAGGTTGCGAGCACTGAACTTGTTCTCTTTGGAGAGGAGACGCTTGAGAGGGGATATGATTTCAATGTACAAATACCATACTGATGACCCCACAATAGGGATAAAACTTTTCCGCGAAGGGAATTTAATAAGACATGCAACCATTCACTAAAATTAGAAGAAAAGTGGTTTAACCTTAAACTGCATAGAGGGTTCTTTACTGTAAGAGCGGTTAGGATGTAGAATTCTCTTCCGCAGGTAGTGATTTCAGCAGGGAGCATCAATAATGTAAAAAAACTATTAGATAAGCACCTAAACGATCACAACATACAGGACTATACAAGGTAATACTGACATATAACCACACACATAGGTTGGACTTGATGGACTTGTGTATTTTTTCAACCTTGCCTACTATGTAACAAAGTAACTAAGTGTGAGAGTGAGAGCGGTAACACCAAATTTAACATGCTCCCCATTCACACCTGAGACCTTGTAACACTAATGAGTCACATGACACCGGGGAGGGAAAATGGCTAATTGGGCCCAATTTGGACATTTTCATTGAGGGGTGTACTCACTTTTGTTGCCAGTGGTTTAGACATTAATGGCTGTGTGTTGAGATATTTTGAGGGGACAGCAAATTTACACTGTTACGCAAGCTGTACACTTACGACTTTACATTGTAGCAGTGTCATTTCTCCAGTGTTGTCACATGAAAATATATAATAAAATATTTACAAAAATGTGAGGGGTGTACTCACTTTTGTGAGATACTGTAAAAAATAACCTATACCAATTGACAAAAGTCATGTAGGAGACACAGAAAATGTGAAAAATGGTTTTCTGGTCTGATAATACCAAAACTGAAATTTTTGGCCTCAATGCAAAACATGTGTTGCATAAAGCTAACACTTACCTTTTTTACCCTAATGTAAGGAATGTATTAAGGTAAAACATTTTTAGGCTTTATAACCACTTTAACCACTTACCAACCGGCCCATAGCCGAATGACGGCTGCAGGGCGGTTGGATAACTCTGGGAGGACGTACTATGACGTCCTCCCAGAATTTCCCTCTCGCGCGCCCGCTGGGGCGCGCACCCGAACACATCCGTGACCGCCGGGTCCTCAGGACCCGGCGCATCACAGATCCCGGTAAATGGCCGCTGATCGCGGTCGTTTACCATGTGATCGCACCGTCAAATTACGGCGCGATCACATGTAAACAGACCGGCGTCATCAGATGACGCCGGTTCCTCTCCTCCCCTCCTGTGTACCGATCGGTACACTGTGAGCAGAGAGGGAGATGGATGGATGGCTGCAGCGCTGTGGGCTGGATGTGTAGTGCCCACAGCGCTGCACAGAGACATCCAGCCATCCATCCATCCATGCTCAGCCATCCCTAACGCTCTGCAATGCTGTGCAATACTCTGCAATGCCCCACATTACTCTGCAATGCTGTGCACTACTCTGCAATGCCCCACATTACTCTGCAATACCCCCACATTACTCTGCAATGCTGTGCACTACTCTGCAATGCCCCACATTACTCTGCAATGCTGTGCACTACTCTGCAATGCCCCACATTACTCTGCAATACCCCCACATTACTCTGCAATGCTGTGCACTACTCTGCAATGCCCCACATTACTCTGCAATGCCCCGCAGTACTCTGCAATGCCCCGCAGTACTCTGCAATACCCCGCAGTACTCTGCAATACCCCGCAGTATTCTGCAATACCCCGCAGTACTCTGCAATACCCCGCAGTACTCTGCAATACCCCGCAATACTCTGCAATACTCCGCAGTACTCTGCCATACCCCGCAGTACTCTGCCATACCCCGCAGTACTCTGCCATACCCCGCAATACTCTGCAATACTTGGTGATACCCAGTCATACTCAGCGATACTCTGCAATACCTCCCATATTCTGCAATACCCTGCCATACTCTGCAATACCCCGCCATACTCTGCAATACCCCGCCATACTCTGCAATACTCTGCAATACCCCGCCATACTCTGCAATACTCTGCAATACCCCACCATACTCTGCAATACCCCGCCATACCCTGCCATGCTGAGCCATACTCGGCTGTACTCGGCCTCTCTATGTGGCCAGGCTGTGGAAGTCTCACACATGTGGTATTGCCGTACTCAGGAGGAGTAGGAGAATCTATTTTAGGGTGTAATTTTTGGTATGTACATGTTATGTGGTAGAAATATTGTATAAATGGATAACTTTGTGTTAAAAAAAAATAATGCGTTTTAACCACTTCCCGCCCACCGGCCGTCATACAACGTCCTTGACTTTGTGCGGTGATATCTGAATGATGCCTGCAGCTACAGGCATCATTCAGATATCAGCTTTTTCAGCCAGCGATTCCCTACACAATAAGAATGATCATAGCGGCTGTTCCACTGCTTGATCGTTCTTACAGGAGGCGAGAGGGGATGTCCCCTCCTCCCACCGCCCTCCGGTGCTTCTACCGACTCACCGCTACGATCGAAGCCAGGATCGTTTTTTTTTTTTTTTAATTTCAGGCTTGCCAGCCTAGAGGTGAGATGTGGGGTCTTATCGACCCCATATCTCGCTGTAAAGAGGACCTGTCATGCCATATTCCTATTACAAGGGATGTTTACATTCCCTGTAATAGGAATAAAAGTGGTCAAAAAAATTTTTTTTTGACCACCAAGCACTGGGTTTCTGTGCTACATTTGTAAATGGAAACCTTTTTTTTACTAATAAAGTGATATACATGCAGAGAGCACTATATATTGCCGCTTTTATTGCATGAATCCTGTGAACCGGAGCCTTATGTCCAGAGTCAGAGCCAGAGCTCCAGTGCATATCTTCTTCCAGTGTTGTATTTATCCTTGATACAACATCTCCAACCCCTTGAGGGAAAAAGCGTTTGTGACCTATCTTTTAATTCAGTTAATTATCTGTTAATTTGCGCTGCACTGCCTTTTGTATATTTATTTATGGGATTTGATTTATTTGACCCTTAGTGTTCAGCTGCTGTGTATTGGGTTTTAATTGCGCTGATATAATTTCTTATTGTGTATAATAAAACATGCTCACATGGTTTAATGTCACTTAAAATGAGATTTTAGTGACTGGCTTTGGGTCTAAAGTCCATATAAAGAGATGCTATTACTGTTTTTCATGAAGAAGTTTACATTTAAAAATAAATATTCAGCTCAGTGTGCTTTTCTGTCTGCATTTTCTGATTCTTGAGAAGTTACAAAAGTTCAGTAATACAATATATATCCTCTTGTTACATATTAGTTACAATGACTGCTTTCATAATTATTTTATTTGCGTGCCTCAAATAAATAGAAACTCAAATTTATTCTAGAATCACCTTCAAATTAACCCACCTAATAGAGTTTGCAAATATTAAGGCTTATATTAAGAGCGAATTGTAATTAGTTGCACATTCATTGCCAATGCTTTGGAATTCAGTCATCCACAAATTAAAGACAGTAGCGTAAAACAAAAAAAAAAATCTTTTTAGCTTTTTACTATCATAATACACACATTAAAATGGTTCTAACGATCATGTTAGTACTGGAAAAGTATCCAAAATACTGTACCTGCATTGACGTAATATTCAGAGGCCTATCAATTATAATCCAAGTCACTGTCTCATAGCACGGAGGAATGGTCATGGAACCTTGATATGTCAGAAATCCAAATGACTCTGGATATAGTTCTTCAATGCTAAGATCTTGTATGAAATTGACTTCATCTGTAAAAATAAATGTATAGGATGATATGCAATCATGCAGTTTTTCTCACTTTAAAACATTGCTGATGGTTGCTAGGCCTCTAGTAACCCAGGAAGTGCAAAAAATGGTGGCAAGAGGTTGTGTAAAATTGCATGATGGAAACAGGTTCTTCACCTTTGCCATAGTGAGCTGGTTAAAGGGTTCAGTATCCAATTTCTCACACTCTAGTTGGTTAACACTGTTTTTTTGCTGACTAATATGTAACAGTTTGTGAATCAATGCATAAAATGACAGATGATAGCAATAGAAACTTAAGCTTGGACACTACACATAATCCCACATTGTAGAGTTAATTAATCTCTATGGGGTTCATTCATCTGTGGCTGGAAGTTATAAAGAATTGACAGACATAATGTCCCCAGTAAGGAAACAATCAACCAAAAAAAAAACACTTTAAAGCCCAGTTGAACTCTCCCAATTCATTAATGATTACTATTATTGTAATGCAGTCAGACTGCTTTTACAGTAATAAGTAACTACTTATTCCCTAGAGCTGATAAGTCTATCTTATCAGCTCTAGGGACAACTGCTCACATCCACATCCTATGTATTGCATAGAACTAAAAAGGAGGAAAGAAATTGCACCAAAGGCAACAGGACTTTAGAGGATGTGGATGAGGTGAACGCATACACAGTATTGGAATAAAATATATATACTTTATTGTACAAAACATTTAAAAACCATGATTCAAAATAAAATCATACAATATTATGCAAGCATATAGTTAACACAGTGGCTAAATATGGTTGTGTATTGGAAGTTATAGTTGATTCAGTTGTTCACTTCAGTCTGTGCATAAAGTTCTAACGCATTTCACAGAATGTCTCTGCTTCTTCAGGGAATTCCAATACACTGTTAAAGAATTATTGACTGTTAACGCATATTCAGCCATATAATAGCTTCCAATATTGCTACAATGATTAACAGTCGTAAAGATGTGCTCACCAACTCCATCAACAGAATAGGTGTCTGGGCCTCCCAATGCAGGAGAAGAAGAGGATGTGAGGTTGCTATTTGACTTACAGTATAATCCCTGGAGGGCAAACTGGGTGGGCACTTGACCGCACACCAGAAAAAGCAGGCGGATCAAAACCATGCACATGTAGCACTTCATATGCATAGTTTTGACCCACCTGTACCATATTTAGCTACAGTATCTCACAAAATTGAGTACACCCTTCACATTTTTGTAAATATTTTATTATACTTTTTCATGTGACAACACTGAAGATATTGCACTTTGCTACAACGTAAAGTAGTGAGTGCACAGCTCACAGTGTCAATTTGCTGTCCCCTCAAAATAATTCAACACACAGCAATTAATGTCTAAACCTCTGGCAACAAAAGTGAGTACACCCCTAAGTGAAAATGTCCAAATTGGGCCCAAAGTGTCAATATTTTGTGTGGCCACCATTATTTTCCAGCACTGTCTTAACCCTCTTGGGCATGGAGTTCACCAGAGCTTCACAGGTTGACTCTTCTACGCCTCAATGACAACATCATGAAGCTGGTGGATGTTAGAGACCTTGCGCTCCTCCACCTTTTGTTTGAGGATGCCCCACGGATGCTCAATAGGGTTTAGGTCTGTAGACATGCTTGGCCAGTCCATCACTTTTACCCTCAGCTTCTTTACCAAGGCAGTGGTCATCTTGGAGGTGTGTTTGGGGTCGTTATTATGTTGGAATACTGCCCTGCGGCCCAGTCTCCAAAGTGAGGGGATCATGCTCTGCTTCAGTATGTCACAGTACATGTTGGCATTCATGGTTCCCTCAATGAACTGTAGCTCCCCAGTGCTAGCAGCACTCATGCAGCCCCAGACATAACACTCCCACCACCATGCTTGACTGTAGGCAAGACACACTTGTCTTTGTAGTCCTCACCTGGTTGCCGCCACACACGCTTGACACCATCTGAACCTAATAAGTTCATCTTGTTCTCATCAGACCACAGGACATGGTTCCAGTAATCCATGTTCTTATTTAGTCTGCTTGTCTTCAGCAAACTGTTTTCAGGCTTTCTTGTGCATCATCTTTAGAAGAGGCTTCTGTAACGAAACGTCCCGCACTCCGCTTGAGTGCTTTCTTCATATACCGCTTCCTCCCAGTCTGAATATAGATATCAGATATTCCAACCACTATCAACCACAATCAAGATAATACTCGCATGGTTGCTGAACATGGACTGATTATTATATGACACACAAATATATACAGCAGGATGACAATACAAACTGTAACCAGAAACCTAATTAACATGAGCTAGTTATCTAATCATTTACCCAGACTTGGTGACTCAAAGATATGACCTTTTAGGGTAGACTGACCGTCTCCTAACTCACAACTACAATACACATAAGTATAAACACATCCCCCAATGCTTTGCTAGGAGGCAAAGACGTGTTAATGAGCACAATAAAGTATTAGGTGAAAGACCCGGGTTTTCCAGATCTCATTAATCAGCATTCCTTTCACATACATCTGTCCACTGAGTCCCAAGCTGGCAGAGACCATCATGGCCTCCTTGCATTACAAAATGTCCTTTTGCATTACATAACAGAATATCTTCCTAAATGCTTGTAGCTCCCTCAAATGCCAGGGCCCATAGTCGGTAGGCAAGAGGCTAGCATTCAGTCCCCTCCAAAAGCCTCTGTCCCGGGTGAGTCTGTCACAGCTTCCTTTTGGATCGACAGCCATGCAGATCAATTTCATACAGTGAGCGGCGTATGGTCTGAGCACTGACAGGCTGACCCCCCACCCCTTCAACCTCTGCAGCAATGCTGGCAGCACTCATACCTCTATTTCCTAAAGATAACTTCTGGATATGACGCTGTGCTTGTGCACTCAGCTTCTTTGGTCGACTATGGTGAGGCCTGTTCTGAGTGGAACCTGTCCTGTTAAACTGCTGTATGGTCTTGGCCACCATGCTGCAGCTCAGTTTCAGGGTCTTGGCAATTTTCTTATAGCCTAGGCCTTTATGTAGAGCAACATATATTTTTTTTGTCAGATCCTCAGAGAGTTCTTTGCCATGAGATGCCATGTTGAACTTCCAGTAACCAGTATGAGATATGAAACCTTGTAACACTAAAGAGTCACATGACACCGGGGAGGCAAAATGGCTAATTGGGCCCAATTTGGACATTTTCACTTACGGGTGTACTCACTTTTGTTGCCAGTGGTTTCTTTTTTTGGGGACAGCTATACTGTCTGTTATACAAGCTGTACACTCAAGACTTTACATTGTAGCAAAGTGTCACTTCTTCAGTGTTGTCACATTAAAAGATATAATAAAATATTTAAAAAAATGTGAGGGGTATACTCACTTTTGTGAGATACTGTATATGCTTGCATACTATTGGAAGATTTTATTTTAAATCATGGTTTTTAAATGTTTTGTACAATAAAGTATATATTTTTTATTCCAATACTGTGTATGTGTTCACCTCAGTGGCAACTCCACATCCTCTAAAGTCCTGTCGCCCTTGGTGCGATTTCTTTCCTTTTTTCTGCTTTTACAGTAATAAAGTTGATCTTTTACCCTTTATTGAACTGGTGAATATTGTAGCAAGGGTTAAAAAATTCCTGTGCTTCAGCAAGAGAGTCGAACTGCGACTCTCTCACACAAAACTGTAACACAACTTTTCTGCGGTTTGTCACTCAGCAGCTTTGTGAAAAGGTTTTTAGTCCACGCTGCAGCTTCTACCAGTTAAATTGTTACTGTGTTTGCACCTGGGCATCAAATGAGATTTAAGTTCTGCTTTAAGTTCAATTGTTTGTGTTAATCTATTATGCTGTATTATAATTTGTGTTTCTAAACTGTCACAGATGTAATAAAAACGATTTTAACTGACATGGTTACCACCTACTGTTACATTTTCTATCTGTAAATATTTGCCTCTATCTGCTTTAGTAGCTTGGAAAAGGTCAGAAATACCTGAAGGGTTGTTGTAACACACATCTCCCCCTATTGTCATCTATCTATCTATCTGGTAAGAACAAAAGAGATAGAGACAGAGATGCATGCATAAATACACATATCTGTAATCTGCACAAGAATTTTAAATTAAATAATCAGAATCTGTAAAAAATACCTACGGGGAAACCCATACTTTCGGAAGAGACCAATCTATTTAATTGCACAGTGACCTAATCTTTCACTATTGTTTTCTCCAAAAATCTGGCAGCCAGCCTTCTCATCTAATGGCCTATCAAACAAAATGCACCAAAAGCAATTGCTTGACAGTTTGCCATTGATCTCTACAGTTTTAAGCTTGGGAGGCAGTGATTGACAAGCCGGCTGCACAGCTATGTGTAAAAAGTGTATAGAAGTGGATAAAATTAGAACTGAAATAATAATGTGAATGGATCTATATATGCTGTGTTCTGTACAGCGCTACATAATCCGTTGGTGCTATATAATTATTGCAAATAAATTAAACAATGTGAAACAAATGTCTAACTCTTTGCACAGGCTAGAAGTGGGGCTCCAGCATTTTCTCTCATGCCCTACCTGTTACATAGCTGTGTTAGTTAAGAGACATCCATCATTTTCGATTTTGTGAAAGAAAAGAAAATATCCACTTGCCACTTACATCTAACACCCTAGATGATCCAGAGAAAAATGTCAGAGTATGTGGCATTATATACCAAGAATAATCAAGAAGCCCAATTCACTAAGTGCTGGTTCACATAGGGGCGGCTTCAAAGTCATCCGACTCTAAAGCTTGTACAGCGCGACCTCAGCGCAGCTTGCAAAACAACTTCTATATAAAAGTCAATGCAAGCCGCTCCGAATTCACCCTAAAGTAGTACAGGAACCTTTTTCTAAGTCGGAGCAACTTGAGTCACTCCTATTAGAACGGTTCCATTGCAATGCATGGAATGCAACTTGTCAGGCTGCTAAGTTGCCTGATAGGTCACCCCTGTGTGAACCGGCACTAAAGGAAAACTAAAGCTACAAATAAAGACATTTTGCATTTACAGATTTAGTGCTTTCAAAAATAAATATTTCAGTGTTTTTGTAGATGCTAGAGAGGTAAATAAAAAAATATATATAATTTTTTTAGTAAACATATGTTCTAGTTTCCATCTGAAGCTTGATCTCCAGTTTTCAGAAGACTTTTCCTAATGTATAGTTTGGGTGGGGTAGCCATTGAGCCTGTTAGATTACCCATCCTACAGTGGAATTTCATTATTTGATCAACACTCACTATCATGGTAAAATATATTTACAATTTGTCTCCAGACACCTGAATATCTGGGGAAGTGTATACAATGGGGACTTCCTGAAGCTAGGCCATAGTCTCCTCTATCAGTCTCAAGCCTGGTACATACTATTAAGCCGGGTACACACAGGCTAAATGTCGGTCTTTTGCCAGTTCAAAAAAAAGTCCAACATTTGGCCCGAAGTGTATGTCGGTCTGTCGGATGTGCATTCTGGAATACCAGCGGCTGACGACTCCCGATCAGTGCTCCCTGCCAATGGCGGAGAGCACCGATCGAATTGTTCTGGGGGAGGGACGGAAGAGTCCCCCTGTCAGAACACAACAGCTCAGCAGGGGAGATGGGTTGAATGGAAAAAAACGTAAGCCTGGTACACACTATCTGTTTTTTTCCGTTGAACCAGCGGGTTGGATGAAAAAACTGTCAGCTCCAGTCGGAGCTGCTGTACTCACTATGCACAGTAAGTACAGCGATCTCCCCACCTGAGCTATTGGGTTCTGACATGAGGACTGTCCCCCCCTGCCAGAACACTCTGATCAGCGCTTTCTACCATTGACTGGGAGCGCTGATCGGTTAGTTGGTCGGTTGCTGGTTTTCCAACATGCACGGACAGACCGACATACACATGGGCCGAATGTTTGCAGTTTTTTTTTTTAAATGGCAAATGTCTTCCGACATTTGGCCGTGTATACCCGGCTTTACTCACATTCATGTCTACAGTGTCAAAGTTCACAATGCTTAGGACTCTATGCTGAGGATGGACCATCAGTACTATATCTGTTTTTTTGCTCCCCACAAATCTCAGACAATATCAGATCTTGTCCCAACAGTATCTTTCAAAAAAAGGGCTATACTCCTATTAAAGACAATCCCATCCAAGGCCTCAACTCCAGCAACAGCAAATGGATAACTTTTACTTTGCAGCATTGGGATATTGTGACTTTGCTGTTTTTGTTAAAGTGGTTCTAAAGGCAGAAGGTTTTTTATCTTAATGCTTTCTATGCATTAAGATAAAAAAAAACTTCTCTGTGCAGCAGCCCCCCTGCTTACCTGAGCCCCATCTCAATCCAGCAATGTTGCACAAGAGATTCAGCTGTCCAGGAGTCTCCCACCTCATTGACTGAGACAGCAATGGGTGCCATTGGCTCCCGCTGCTATCATTCAAAGTCAATGAGCCAATGAGGAGAGAGAGGGGGCAGGTCCGAGCCACGGGTCCATGTCTGAATGGACACACAGAGCAGTGGCTCAGCTCAGGTGCCCCCAAGGCAAGCTACTTGCTGTGGAGGCACTCGGCAGGAGGGAGGGGCCAGGAGCGCAGTCGAGGGATCCAAGAGAAGGATCTGGGCTGCTCTGTGCAAAGCCACTGCACAGTGAAGGTGAGTATAACATCTTTGTTATTTTTAAACAAAAAAACAAGACTGTAATATCACTTTAAAGGTGTTATTAAGGCAGTGCACACAAGAACTGCCAGCCCCACTGCTAGTATAACCTGTAGTATATATTGTATGCCGTTTTTAAAATGTATCCTCTAAATAACTTATTCTTTCTTCCCGATCAGCGGTCAAATGACGTCGCTCTCTCCCTCCAAAGTATGTATGTACTAGGGAGGAAGGGATCTCCCTCTGACATTTGCCGGGTGGTCACGTGACCTCCCTCTGAAGTGTATACATGGGAGGGAGAGAGCGACGGGCGGTCATGTGACCACTGATCAGGGAGAAAGAGTAAGGTATTTAAAAGATGAATATCAGATATCTATCTACTCATGGGTATTTTGTAAAGCATATATCTTTCTGATTTCTTGAAATGAACTAAAAGTGACCAGTGAGTTCAACTAAAATTGACCTTTAAGTGAATATTCTGGGAAGTTTGGTAGGATGGCCACAAAGAAGAGATATTCTGAGAAATGTTGCTTAAGAAACATGTGGTTTGGAAAATTCCAAAGGTTATTGTTGACACTTTTTTAGATAATGTTTCGTAATCAGTTATTTTGATTGTTTATATAAATATAATTATGGTGTTTAAAATAAATAGTTGTCAAAGAAATAAGCGATAAGAACATGCTGAAAACTGAAATAATTAAGAAGATGATTAAAGGTCCCCTGACATGTGTCCAATGGTTTAGATTGTCAAAATTATGTGTATAAAAGAGAAAATGTTTCTTACATGTTTTACTACTGCTGCGTTAAGCTGTGGTGGTCCGATGCCATTGTATATTTTGAATAAACCATATACAGATAACGAAAGCTGATTGGCGTTGATGTCCTTCCTTGAAAGACCAACTTAACATTGGTGACCCCAAAGACTGTTGTCGGACAAGAGGAGGGGTTCCTTGGTTTCAGGTGAGAAACATTTCTTCTCATATCTTTCTCCTTTGCAGGTGTGTGGATTTGAGTGGTTGTCTGAGGCTGGGACACAGGAGGTAACACGGTCCTTTTAATTTAACAGTTATTTGTGCATGGTTGTTCATAATAATATTAATAAAAGTGCACTATAGGTTTTTTCTCTCTTCTCCCAGAGGGGCACTGTATAGTTGTTATGAATAAGGGATTTACTATAGATGTACCGCATTTCTCAGTGAGTGTATGAACTGAGTGCCTGAATCTGAGTGTGACAGTGTAGGACACTGTACAGTATAGCAGGAGTGTAGGCTTCTGCTTTTTGTCCCGTGTAGAGCTGGAAGCGCTGTGTGACATGGTGATTGAGTGCTCTGCTATACGTTCTTTGACATAGGAGTAGTAGTCTAAGACTAGCCTATGAAATGCTCATGGGGGATGCCTCATTGAGTATAAGAATAGTAAGCATAAGAGCTATACTGGCTGCTGGTACACAGCCTATTGTAATAGAACTCATAGGGTCCCACATCCTACATCTCTTGGGACCCATATATTGCTATCTCTGGGAATATTTTGTTACAATTAGGATATTATGAGAGTGGTAAGTGCTTCTGTGTGTACACTGGCATATAATCTTAAAAGGTTGTATATGCAGTAAGTATTCAAAGTAACAGTATAATATGAATTCCTTGTGAAGTATGTTTGTATTATATGCCCATACACGCTTGCAGCACTCATAAAAGTTACATATAAAATATGAATGTACCCCATGTTGGTAAGTATGTCCATAGATAGTTACAAGTTAGGGAAGACTGAGTATTTCCCTCTTTGGTCAAGGATGACAGATGCTGTTCTTGCAACTTTTTTTGAAAATATGGCCTCTTTAAAATTCTCTGTCTGTCAGGGATAATTTATAGGAATTACATAAGTACATCTAGGGATACAAATAAGGGTACAATAATTGTTGGGTGAGTTTTAGTTAATGTAATATATTAGGGAAGAGAAAGGTAAGACATCCAATGTGTTCATATATAATACAGTATGCTTTTGTTATATGTTATGAGTATGTCTATTATGAGTATGTCTACCCAACAACTATTGTTGGGTTTTGTGGAATCTGTTGAGTGCATTATATTAAGTCTATGCCAATGGCATCCTTTAATTGAATTATGTGGGAAATGTGACATCACTACTAAATTATATGTATTAAATGGTACAAAAAATGTTCCCCTTCCAGGGAATCTAATAAGATAGTTGGATAGATTTAATGGTTTTAAGAATATTGCAATTACAAATTTTGGGAGTTAAATTATAAGTGTAAATAATAATGTTTTATCACAAAGTTCCATCTTAAGGTTTTGTGATTTCAAAGTGCTTGGTGGAACTGCGGAAGCTGGTTTTACTCAGCTATTTTGAAACTAAAAAATTGCAGAGAGAGCGAAGTCTCAGCTAAATAAAAGCATGTTTACATATATATTCTAAAGAAAAAAAAAAAAAAAAGAAAAAAGAAAAAGGGAAAAAAGGGTTATCATTACAGTAGTAGCACTAGTGGTATAATTGGGTTTCACATCCATCCTTCTTAGTATCTAATATATATATATTTCAGTGGGAGTTGCCGGTACTCACATTGGTGCGAGTTTTGAGGGCATTCAGTGCTTCAAAGTAATATTACTGCCCTGGGACTGGCTCCAGTATGTATACAAAATGCACAGTTGAGATAGGTATGGCAAGTTTTACGCTTTCACAAATAAATAACACTTAATTTTAACACATATAATATTGCTCTCTTTGCACTGTACATTCAATATTTGAGGTTAAATAATTAAAGTAGCCAATAGGATTAAGTAGATTCTTTTGAAATAATCTTTATGTGTGCACTTTATATGAAATTTTACAGGATGTCTATTCTAAATTGTCTAATATAAAGGTAATTATTTGCCTCTATCTTCTACCTCTGATAGCGCACTTTAATATATATATATATATATATATATATATATATATATATATATATATATATATATATATATATATATATATATATATATATATGTATATATATACACACACAGTATCTTACAAAAGTGAGTACACCCCTCACATTTTTGTAACACTCGACTCAAACATTAGCTGTTCGCAAGTTCGCCGAACAGCCAACAATTTGGGGTGTTCGCGGCAAATTCGAATGCCGCAGAACACCCTTTAAAAGTCTATGGGAGAAATCAAAAGTGCTAATTTTAAAGGCTTATATGCAAGTTATTATCATAAAAAGTGTTTGGGGACCCGGGTCCTGCCCCAGGGGACATGGATCAATGCAAAAAAAAGTTTTAAAAACGGCCGTTTTTTCAGGAGCAGTGATTTTAATAATGCTTAAAGTCAAACAATAAAAGTGTAATATCCCTTTAAATTTCATAGCTGGGGGGTGTCTATAGTATGCCTGTAAATGGGCGCATGTTTCCCGTGTTTAGAACAGTCTGACAGCAAAATGACATTTGGAAGGAAAAAACCTATTTAAAACTACCTGCGGCTATTGCATTGCCGACAATACACATAGAAGTTCATTGATAAAAACGGCATGGGAATTCCCCACAGGGAAACCCCGAACCAAAATTTCAAAAAAAAAAATGATGTGGGAGTCCCCCTAAATTCCATACCAGGCCCTTCAGGTCTGGTATGGATATTAAGGGGAACCCCGGCCAAAATTAAAAAAAAAAAATGACGTGGGGTTCCCCCTAAATTCCATACCAGACCCTTCAGGTCTGGTATGGATTGTAAGGGGAACCCCGCACCAAAAAAATAAATAAAATGGCGTGGGGTCCCCCCAAAGATCCATACCAGACCCTTATCCGAGCAGGCAACCTGGCAGGCCGCAGGAAAAGAGGGGGGGACGAGAGTGTGGCCCCCCCCTGAACCGTACCAGGCCACATGCCCTCAACATTGGGAGGGTGCTTTGGGGTAGCCCCCCAAAACACCTTGTCCCCATGTTGATGAGGACAAGGGCCTCATCCCCACAACCCTGGCCGGTGGTTGTGGGGGTCTGCGGGCAGGGGGCTTATCAGAATCTGGAAGCCCCCTTTAACAAGGGGACCCCCAGATCCCAGCCCCCCCTGTGTGAAATGGTAAGGGGGTACTTACCCCTACCATTTCACTAAAAAACTGTCAAAAATGTTAAAAATAACAAGAGACAGTTTTTGACAATTCCTTTATTTAAATGCTTCTTCTATCTTCCTTCATCTTCTTCTGGTTCTTCTGGCTCTTCTGGTTCTTCCTCCGGCGTTCTCGTCCAGCATCTCCTCCGCGGCGTCTTCTATCATCTTCTCCTCAGGCCGCTCCGCACCCATGGCATAGGGGGAGGCTCCCACTCTTCTCTTCATCTTCTTCTTCATCCTCTTCTCTTCTTCCTTCTTCTCTTCTTCTCCTCTTCATTTTCTTCTCCGGGCAGCTCCGCATCCATGCTGGCATGGAGGGAGGCTCCCGCTGTGTGACGGCATCTCCTTGTCTGACGGTTCTTAAATAACGGGGGGCAGGGCCACCCGGTGACCCCGCCCCTCTGACGCACGGGACATGACGGGACTTCCCTGTGGCATTCCCCGTGACGTCACAGGGAAGTCCCGTTAAGTCACCGTGGGTCAGAGGGGGGCGGGGTCCCTGGGTGGTCCTGCCCCCCATTATTTAAGAACCGTCAGACGAGGAGACTCCGTCACACAGCGGGAGCCTCCCTCCAAGCCAGCATGGGTGCGGAGCAGCCCGGAGAAGAAAATGAAGAAGAGAAGAAGAGAAGAGGATGAAGAAGAAGATGAAGAGAAGAGCGGGAGCCTCCCCCCATGCCATGGGTGCGGAGCGGCCTGAGGAGAAGAAGATAGAAGACGCCGCGGAGGAGATGTTGGACGAGAACGCCGGAGGAAGAACCAGAAGAGCCAGAAGAACCAGAAGAAGATGAAGAAAGATAGAAGAAAGAAGAAGCATTTAAATAAAGGAATTGTCAAAAACTGTCTCTTGTCATTTTTAACATTTTTGACAGTTTTTTAGTGAAATGGTAGGGTAAGTACCCCCTTACCATTTCACACAGAGGGGGCTGGGATCTGGGGGTACCCTTGTTAAAGGGGGCTTCAAGATTCAGATAAGCCCCCCGCCCGCAGACCCCCACAACCACCGGCCAGGGTTGTGGGGATGAGGCCCTTGTCCTCATCAACATGAGAACAAGGTGTTTTGGGGGGCTACCCCAAAGCACCCTTCCAATGTTGAGGGCATGTGGCCTGGTACGGTTCAGGAGGGGGGGCGCACTCTCGTCCCCCCTCTTTTCCTGCGGCCTGCCAGGTTGTGTGCTCGGATAAGGGTCTGGTATGGATTTTTGGGGGGACCCCACGCCGTTTTTTTTTTTTTTTTTGGCGCGGGGTTCCCCTTAAAATCCATACCAGACCTGAAGGGTCTGGTGTGGAATTTAGAGGGAACCCCACGTCATTTTTTTTTTTTAATTTTGGCCGGGGTTCCCCTTAATATCCATACCAGACCTGAAGGGCCTGGTATGGAATTAAGGGGGACTCCCACGTCATTTTTTTTTTTTTAATTTTGGTTCGGGGTTTCCCTGTGGGGAATTCCCATGCCGTTTTTATCAATGAACTTCTTGCATTGATCCATGTCTTTTACTTTACTTTTGCATTGATCCATGTCCCTTGGGGCAGGGCTCGGGTCCCCAAACACTTTTTATGACAATAACTTGCATATAAGCCTTTAAAATTAGCACTTTTGATTATTCATGTTCGTGTCCCATAGACTTTAACGGTGTTCGCATGTTCGAGCGAACTTTTTTCCTGTTCGCATGTTCTGGTGCGAACCGAACAGGGGGGTGTTCGGCTCATCCCTACTGAAGAAATATCACTTTGCTACAATGTAAAGTAGTGAGTGTATAGCCTGTATAACAGTGTAAATTTGCCATCCCCTCAACAGTGTAAATTTGCCATCCCCTCACACCCATTAATGTCTAAACTGCTGGCAATAAAAGTGAATACACCCCTAAGTGAAAATGTCCAAATTGAGCCCAATTAGCCATTTTCCCTCCCCGGTGTTATGTGACTCGTTAATGTTACATTGTTTCAGGTGTGAATGGGGAGCAGGTGTGTTAAATTTGCTGTTATCGCTCTCACTCTCTCATACTGGTCACTGGACATGACAACATGACACCTCATGGCAAAGTTCAACATGACACCTCATGGCAAAGAACTCTCTTGGGATCTGAAAAAAATAATTGTTTCTCTACATAAAGATGGCCTAGGCTATAAGAAGATTGCCAAGACCCTGAAACTGAGCTGCAGCACAGTGGCCAAGACCATACAGTGGTTTAACAGGACAGGTTCCTCAGAACAGGCCTCGCCATGGTCGACCAACGAAGTTTAGTGCATGTGCTCAGTGTCATATCCAGAGGTTGTCTTTGGGAAATAGATGTATGAGTGCTGCCAACATTGCTGCAGAGGTTGAAGGGGTGGGGGGGGCCAGCCTGTCAGTGCTCAGACCATACGCCGCACACTGCATCAAATTGGTCAGCATGGCTGTGGTCTCAGAAGGAAGCCTCTTCTAAAGATGAAGCAGAAAGCTGCAAACAGTTTGCTGAAGACAAGCAGACTAAGGACATGGATTACTGGAACCATGTCCTGTGGTCTGATGAGACCAAGATAAACTTATTTGGTTCAGATGGTGTCAAGGGTGTGTGGCGGCAACCAGGTGAGGAGTACAAAAACAAGTGGGCCTTGCCTACAGTCAAGCATGGTGGTGGGAGTGTCATGGTTTGGGGCTGCATGAGTGCTGCCAGCACTGGGGAGCTACAGTTCATTGAGGGAACCATGAATGCCAACATGTACTGTGACATACTGAAGCAGAGCATGATCCCCTCCCTTTGGAGACTGGGCCGCAGGGTAGTATTCCAAAATAATAACGACCCCAAACACAGCTTCAAGATGACCACTGCCTTGCTACAAAAGCTGAGGCTAAAGGTGATGGACTGGCCAAGCATGTCTCCAGACCTAAACCCTATTGAGCATCTGTGGGGCATCCTCAAATGGAAGGTGGAGGAGCGCAAGGTCTCTAACATCCACCAGCTTCCTGATGTCTTCATGGAGGAGTGGAAGAAGACTCCAGTGGCAACCTGTGAAGCTCTGGTGAACTCCATGCCCAAGAGGGTTAAGGCAGTGCTGGAAAATGTTGACACTTCAAACCCAATTTGGACATTTTCCCTTAGGGGTGTACTCACTTTTGTTGCCAGTGGATTAGACAATAATGGCTGTGTGTTGAGTTATTTTGAGGGGACAGCAAATATGCACTGTTATACAAGCTGTACACTCACAACTTTACATTGCAGCAAAGTGTCATTTCTTCAGTGTTGTCACATGAAAAGATATAATAAAATATTTACAAATATGTGAAGGGTGTACTCAGTTTTTGTGAGATACTGTGTATATATATATATATATATACAATGGGGACGGAAAGTATTCAGACCCCCTTAAATTTTTCACTCTTTGTTATATTGCAGCTATTTGCTAAAATAATTTAAGTTCATTTTTTCCTCATTAATGTACACACAGCACCCCATATTGGCAGAAAAACACAGAATTGTTGACATTTTTGCAGATTTATTAAAAAAGAAAAACTGAAATGTCTCATGGTCCTAAGCATGGATATTTAAGATACCAAATTCTTCAATTCATGGGTAAATCTCCACCATATTCAGCATCTATCACCTCTCCTCCTAAAGATGCGACCATGTATGGGTATACCTCTTCAGTCAGTGATTATATCCTCCACAATATTCAACCCCTGTCTCCTTTCCCATCAAAGAATCTGCAGACTTGGCTCCACCAAATGAGCCACAAAAAGCAGATATAGTGTAATACTGTTTATTGAAAACGTGGTAGGTATTAGCAGCTCTAGGGTCTGTGAGAAAACAAAACAAAAAAAAAACACACACACAAGTGCACATAAAAGAGTGCATGCATAAGGACATGTGCATATGTACACTTGTGTGTGTTTTTTATTACCTTTTTGTTAGTTCCGCTAGCCGGGCCCGCCCAGCTGCACCTTTAGGACCCCCCCACTCGGCGCAGGGGGCCGTCCTTTGCAAAAGTTTTGACACAGGCGGCATCTCACACAGCGGAAGAGCGCGGCCAGAACCCGGCTTGTGACTCTTCCGGGTTCTGCGTCATGGGCCACTGACACGGGTCTACGCCCCCGCCCCGGTACATCCAGCGTCATCACGCCAAGCGTCCTGCGTCACTGCACCCGGAAGTGTTTCTACACACCATCTCCATGCATACAATGCATGGAAGGGGCAGATTCGCATGCCAATGACTCGGGGGGCGTACATGGATACCCCCGGCCACTCCCAGGAGCACCTACGGGATTGGCTGCAGCCCCCACCCCCACACCGTACTTAACTGGGCCCAACTATCCATTTACTTCCTGCTTCCTATCCTCCAACGGAATGGCCTCCTATTCACTGGAACAATCTCTTTCCTGAAACTCTTACAGGTAAACCCCAACTCCACACGGGATGGCCTTGCCTGCAGCCTGGGGGTCAACCCTATATCTACTTCAGCACTTGCCATGGGTACTCTCCCAGACACTTACTATAGCCTTCCTCATCTAGGCTCTGTATACCAGGCTCCATCGGACCCCTGTGAAAGCTTCTGTATTGCATGGTGTACAGCGCCCTTCCGGTTGCACCTCTATGGCGCAAGGCAGGCCATCCCACTCCTGAACCAGGACACCCTAGCAGGTATTACAATCATCACACTTGGTTTCACCATTTACTTCCTGGGCCCCCTTGTTAATATGTATGTATGTGGACTGGTGTCCCCAGTGGTCACATGCATTTTTGGCTTCCATATAGCCCAGGACAATTTTGTGTACTTTATTTTCCCACAACGATTGTTTTTCCCACTCCCTAGACACAGACCACACTGATGGGTATCCTTACGCCCTTTGTTGGGGAGTCCCCTTCCTGGGATTGTATGCTGGGCATGCCCAGCCTACTGGCTCTGTATCAGGTGTTGTTAGGGAACAGTGGCACTCTGTCCCCCACAGTTTTTAAAGTGTTTAAAGTGGATGCAGCAACATATGATGTTAGTACTTATCTGAATATGTTATGAACTTGGATGGTATCATTTTTTCTTGCTGCTACATATTTTTGCTCAATGACTGTATTTTCAATTATAGACATGTTTTGTTTTCGTGCTGGTCTCAATCATACACCCCTGAGGAAGAGAAACACTCGAAACACGTTGGGTACTCCCTGTATGTGCTCCATATGCAACGGAGTAAATTATTGTAACCTTATGTACTGTATTGCATGTTCATTGTTTATGAATCCTGTATACTTCATATGAAATTTCCATTTGCATTGTAGATTTGGTCATATCTACATTTTTTTCTAATAAATATTTTAAACCCATAATTAACACAGAGTAGCTTTTTTCCCTTTATAGTCCCACAAGAGGAACAAATTTCCTATGCATATAATTAAAAGAGGGTTTTTTTTCTGGAGAATCTTATTAAGTGTGTTATCTCTCAGTAAGATAGGCCAGAATTTTTCTTTTCAACTATTTTGTAATCTAGATTAAAACCAGAAACGAAAGCCATCTTGTGTTTATTCTCTTTAGGATTCCTTTTCTCCAACAAATCACTTCTATTCATATCGGATACTTCCAAACTAACTTTATCAAGGTCAGACTGTGCATATCCCTTTTCCAAAAATCTATTCATCAACACTTCAGATTGAGTCCAATAGTCCTCATCTAAATCGCAGTTGCGTCTGATTCTAACAAATTGTCCTTTCGGGATTGTTTGTAGCCATCCAGGATGATGACAACTCCTAGTAGAGATGTACCCATTCTTGTCAACTTCTTTAAAGTATGTCTTAGTATACAGCCTATCTTCCTTTTTGAAAATTATAAGATCTAGATGTTGAATCTCCTTATAATTCCACTTACTGGTGAGTTTGATATTATAATGGTTATTATTCATATGGGTCACAGATCCTTCCCAGATGAATATAATGTCATCTATATACCTCCTGTACAGCCTTAACTGTGATTACTCACCAGTCAGTATGTCTTCGTCCTCCCATTTATTCAAAAAAATGTTTGCCACGCTAGGGGGCATATCTGGCCCCCATAGCAACTCCCTTAATTTGGTTAAAAAAAATGTTAAGTCCCTCTAACAAAAAAGCTCTCTGTGCTTGTTTTAAACTAGTATGTTTATACAAGGACCACCTAATTGCATCTAGTGCGTCATCTTGCTTAATGTTAGTGTACAATTATTCAACGTCTGCTGTCACCAGCAACGCCAAGCCATTGATGGAAATGTTTCTTAACAGGGTTTTTATTTCTTTACCATCTTTCAAAAAAGCTCTACCTTTTTCTGCCAACGGATGTAAAAATATGTCCAGGTATTCACCAATTGAGCAATAAATAGAATTAATCCTGCTAAAAATTGGCCTTCCTAGAGGTATGTCCTTATTTTTGTGCACATTAGGCAACTGGTATATAACAGGAATCTTTGGAGCCATTAGATTTTAATATTTTGCTTTCTTTTTATCTAAAATCTTCTTGTGTGTACCCTTTTTAATCCATTCCTCTAGTTTCTTTTTTAATCTTCGTGTGGGATCTCCAGGAAGTTTTTTTATATGTGTCACTCTCATTTGGAATCCTTTTCATCTTTGCTTCATACTCAGTTTTTTAAGAACTAGCAAACCCCTCCCTTATCAGCAGGCCTAATAACTATCCCCTTCTTTTTTTCCAATCTCTTTATGGACTCCCACACAAGTTTGGTCTTCCTCCTTGTGTTACTTTCTATTTTATATTCTCTTGCACCATATTTTTAAAAACATCAATATATTAATGGCTATATGGTCCAGGGTTAAAAGTGGGTTTGTTCTATTTTGGCCATCCTTTGATTTAACTTCCATAAAAAACTTTTTAATATTTAACTTCCTAATGAATTTTTTGACATCTATCATGGTTTCAAATTTATTAAAAAACTTGGTAGGGGTTAAATGGGAGGACGAAGACATACTGACTGGTGAGTGGCCACAGTTAAGGCTGTACAGGAGGTATATAGACAATGTTATATTTATGTGGGAAGGATCTGTGGAAGATTTGGACTCTTTCATGACCCATATGAATAACAACCGTTATAACATCAAACTCACCAGTAACTGGATTTATGAGGAGATACAATATCTAGATCTGGTAATTTTCAAAAAGGAAGATAGGCTGTATACTAAGACATACTTTAAGAAGTTGGCAAGAACAGGTACATCTCTACTAGGAGTTGTCATCATCCTGGATGGCTAAAAACAATCCCGAAAGGACAATTTGTTAGAATCAGACACAACTGCGATTTAGATGAGGACTATTGGACTCAAACTGAAGTATTGATGAATAGATTTTTGGAAAAGGGATATGCACAGTCTGACCCTGATAAAGTTAGATTGGAAGTATTCGACATGAATAGAAGTGAGTTGTTGGAGAAAATGAATCCTAAATAGAATAAACACGAGATGGCTTTCGTTTCTGGGTTTAATCTAGATTACAAAAGAGTTGAAATGTATTTTAAAAAAATTCTGGCCTATCTTACTGAGAGATAACGGACTTCATAAGATTCTCCAAAAAAAAACTCCTTTATTTAAAGAAAGGAACCAAGCCTACGGAATACGATTGCCAAGAATATTATAGACTCCCCTAAGAAGAGGAAAAAAAACATTTTTAGACATCATAGGTTTTTACAGATGTGGAAGATGTATTTCCTGCAGGACCAGCGCAGATAAAAAGAGAAAAACACAGGGTTTTAAAGGGGCTAGAGGGAAAGAATACAAAACTGACAAATTCATATTATGTAAAACTAGATATGTTACATATCTTTTGACATGTCCATGTGGTTTGGATTATGTAGGCAGAACCACCAGATGTCTTTATAAATGAATCAATGAACATGTCGATAACATTAAAAAAGGGTTCAAAACCCATAGTGTCTCGAATCATTTTAGGACACACCACAACAAAAATCCTGCTTTATTGAAATTCTATGGGATTGATAAGGCTCTGCCACACTGGAGTGGGAGTAACATGAAAACCTAGGTCTCCCAAATTGAGACTAGATGGATTTTTAAATTAGATTTGCTTATGCCATCTGGCTTTAATATTGACATTGACCAAAACAGTTTTTTTACTGATTTTTTTAACATCTTGGCCTACAAGCTGTAAGCACACTATTACTACTAGGAATGAGCTGAACACCCCCCGGTTCAGTTCACACCAGAACTTTTGAACAGGCAAAAAATTTAGACAAACGCGCAAACACCGTTAAAGTCTATGGGACACGAACATGAAAAATCATAAGTGCTCATTTTAAAGGCTTATATAAAAGTTATTGCCATAAAAAGTGTTTGGGGACCCAGGCCCTGCCCCAGAGGACATGTATCAATGCAAAAAAAAGTTTTAAAAACTGAAATTTTTTTCAGGAGCAGTGATTTTAATATTGCTTAAACTGAAACAATAAAAATGAAATATTCCTTTAACCACTTCCCTACCCGGCCATAGTAAAATGACGTCCACAGATGGGATCTCCCATCCTGGGTGGATGTCATATGATGGCCTGGGCTCCCCGCCGCGTTGCTCGGGATCCGGTGCGAGTGCTTGGCGGCTGCAATGTCCGCCGGGCACCCGCGATTGCCCGTTAACCGGACCGGGCCGTGGATCTGTGTGTGTAAACACACAGATCCACGTCCTGTCAGTTGAGAGGAGGCCGATCTGTGTTCCCAGTTAGGGATGAGCTTCGTGTTCGAGTCGAACCCATGTTCGACTCGAACATCGTCTGTTCACTCGTTCACCGAATTGCGAACGATATGGGCCGTTCGCGCCAAATTCGTGTGGCGCGTCACGGCCCATAATTTACTGCGGCATCGCAGTGCATTGCTGGCTGATGATTGGCCAAGCATGCACTATGACCCGCATGCTTGGCCAATCACAGCGCCGCCTGAACAGAGAGCCGTAATTGGCCAAAGCCAAGGAGGCTTTGGCCAATTATGGCTCAGGGGATTTAGTACACGCCCCACACTTTATAAGGCCGCCTGCACGGCGGCCCTGTGTAGTGTGTGTTCCGGCGTTCATTGAGAGAGAGAGAGAGACAGACAGTGACATTTGATTTGAGTTAGATAGATTAGGCAGAACAGTCAGTCAGTTAGCTGCACTTACAGTGTATTGTGTATATATATATGCATCCCAGGTGTTGCATATATATATATATATATATATATATACACTGTATTCAGTTTAGCTAGATCCGTTCTTGTTATCTTCCTACTGACAGGCAGGCTTGTCTTGTTACAGTATTTACAGCTACCTGAAGAAAATTACTGGTGTTCTTTTGATCCTATTAGTACCACAGTCAGGCAGCTAGACTATTTACAGTTAGTGCAGTGCATCCTGCTCACAGTGTTCAGCTAGATCTGTTCCTGTTATCTTCTTACTGACAGGCAGGCTTGTCTTGTTACAGTATATACAGCTACCTGAAGAAAATTGCTGGTGTTCTTTTGATCCTATTAGTACCACAGTCAGGCAGCTAGACTATTTAAAGTTAGTGCAGTGCGTCCTGCTCACAGTGTTCATCTAAAACTACAAGTTAGTGGGGTGCGTCCTGCTCACAGTGTTCAGCTAAACCTACAAGTTAGTGGGGTGCGTCCTGCTCACAGTGTTCAGCTAAACCTACAAGTTAGTGCGGCGCGTCCTGCTCACAGTGTTCAGCTAAACCTACAAGTTAGTATGGTGCGTCCACCTCACAGTGTTCAGCTAAACCTACAAGTTAGTGGGGTGCGTCCTGCTCACAGTGTTCAGCTAGATCCGTTCCTGTTATCTTCTTACTGACAGGCAGGCTTGTCTTGTTACAGTATATACAGCTACCTGAAGAAAATTACTGGTGTTTTTTTGATCCTATTAGTACCACAGTCAGGCAGCTAGACTATTTACAGTTAGTGCAGTGCGTCCTGCTCACAGTGTTCAGCTAAACCTACAAGTTAGTGGGGTGCGTCCACCTCACAGTGTTCAGCTAAACCTACAAGTTAGTGCAGTGCGTCCTGCTCACAGTGTTCAGCTAGATCCGTTCCTGTTATCTTCTTACTGATAGGCAGGCTTGTCTTGTTACAGTATATACAGCTACCTGAAGAAAATTGCTGGTGTTCTTTTGATCCTATTAGTACCACAGTCAGGCAGCTAGACTATTTACAGTTAGTGCAGTGTGTCCTGCTCACAGTGTTCAGCTAAACCTACAAGTTAGTGGGGTGCGTCCTGCTCACAGTGTTCAGCTAAACCTACAAGTTAGTGGGGTGCGTCCTGCTCACAGTGTTCAGCTAGATCCGTTTCTGTCATCTTCTTACTGACAGGACAGGCAGGCTTGTCTTGTTACAGTATATACAGCTACCTGAAGAAAATTACTGGTGTTTTTTTGATCCTATTAGTACCACAGTCAGGCAGCTAGACTATTTACAGTTAGTGCAGTGCGTCCTGCTCACAATGTTCAGCTAAACCTACAAGTTAGTGGGGTGCGTCCACCTCACAGTGTTCAGCTAAACCTATAAGTTAGTGGGGTGCGTCCTATTCAGAGTGTTCAGCTAAACCTACAAGTTAATGGGGTGCGTCCTGCTCACAGTGTTCAGCTAGATCCGTTCCTGTTATCTTCTTACTGACAGGCAGGCTTGTCTTGTTACAGTATATACAGCTACCTGAAGAAAATTACTGGTGTTTTTTTGATCCTATTAGTACCACAGTCAGGCAGCTAGACTATTTACAGTTAGTGCAGTGCGTCCTGCTCACAGTGTTCAGCTAGATCCGTTCTTGTTATCTTCGTCCTGCTCACAGTGTTCAGCTAAAACTACAAGTTAGTGGGGTGCGTCCTGCTCACAGTGTTCAGCTAAACCTACAAGTTAGTGGGGTGCGTCCTGCTCACAGTGTTCAGCTAAACCTACAAGTTAGTGCGGTGCGTCCTGCTCACAGTGTTCAGCTAAACCTACAAGTTAGTGTGGTGCGTCCACCTCACAGTGTTCAGCTAAACCTACAAGTTAGTGGGGTGCGTCCTGCTCAGAGTGTTCAGCTAAACCTACAAGTTAGTGGGGTGCGTCCTGCTCACAGTGTTCAGCTAGAGCCGTTCCTGTTATCTTCTTACTGACAGGACAGGCTTGTCTTGTTACAGTATATACAGCTACCTGAAGAAAATTACTGGTGTTTTTTTGATCCTATTAGTACCACAGTCAGGCAGCTAGACTATTTACAGTTAGTGCAGTGCGTCCTGCTCACAGTGTTCAGCTAAACCTACAAGTTAGTGGGGTGCGTCCACCTCACAGTGTTCAGCTAAACCTACAAGTTAGTGCAGTGCGTCCTGCTCACAGTGTTCAGCTAGATCCGTTCCTGTTATCTTCTTACTGACAGGCAGGCTTGTCTTGTTACAGTATATACAGCTACCTGAAGAAAATTGCTGGTGTTCTTTTGATCCTATTAGTACCACAGTCAGGCAGCTAGACTATTTACAGTTAGTGCAGTGTGTCCTGCTCACAGTGTTCAGCTAAACCTACAAGTTAGTGGGGTGCGTCCTACTCACAGTGTTCAGCTAAACCTACAAGTTAGTGGGGTGCATCCTGCTCACAGTGTTCAGCTAGATCCGTTCCTGTTATCTTCTTACTGACAGGACAGGCAGGCTTGTCTTGTTACAGTATATACAGCTACCTGAAGAAAATTACTGGTGTTTTTTTGATCCTATTAGTACCACAGTCAGGCAGCTAGACTATTTACAGTTAGTGCAGTGCGTCCTGCTCACAGTGTTTAGCTAAACCTACAAGTTAGTGGGGTGCGTCCACCTCACAGTGTTCAGCTAAACCTACAAGTTAGTGGGGTGCGTCCTGCTCAGAGTGTTCAGCTAAATCTACAAGTTAGTGGGGTGCGTCCTGCTCACAGTGTTCAGCTAGATCCGTTCCTGTTATCTTCTTACTGACAGGCAGGCTTGTCTTGTTACAGTATATACAGCTACCTGAAGAAAATTACTGGTGTTTTTTTGATCCTATTAGTACCACAGTCAGGCAGCTAGACTATTTACAGTTAGTGCAGTGCGTCCTGCTCACAGTGTTCAGCTAAACCTACAAGTTAGTGGGGTGCGTCCACCTCACAGTGTTCAGCTAAACCTACAAGTTAGTGCAGTGCGTCCTGCTCACAGTGTTCAGCTAGATCTATTCCTGTTATCTTCTTACTGACAGGCAGGCTTGTCTTGTTACAGTATATACAGCTACCTGAAGAAAATTACTGGTGTTCTTTTGATCCTATTAGTACCACAGTCAGGCAGCTAGACTATTTACAGTTAGTGCAGTGCGTCCTGCTCACAGTGTTCAGCTAAACCTACAAGTTAGTGGGGTGCGTCCACCTCACAGTGTTCAGCTAAAATTACAAGTTAGTGCAGTGCGTCCTGCTCACAGTGTTCAGCTAGATCCGTTCCTGTTATCTTCTTACTGACAGGCAGGCTTGTCTTGTTACAGTATATACAGCTACCTGAAGAAAATTACTGGTGTTCTTTTGATCCTATTAGTACCACAGTCAGGCAGCTAGACTATTTACAGTAAGTGCAGTGCGTCCTGCTCACAGTGTTCAGCTAAACCTACAAGTTAGTGGGGTGCGTCCTGCTCACAGTGTTCAGCTAAACCTATAAGTTAGTGTGGTGCGTCCACCTCACAGTGTTCAGCTAAACCTACAAGTTAGTGGGGTGCATCCTGCTCACAGTGTTCAGCTAAACCTACAAGTTAGTGGGGTGCGCCCTGTTCACAGTGTTCAGCTAAACCTACAAGTTAGTGGGGTGCGTCCTGTTCACAGTGTTAAGCTAAACCTACAAGTTAGTGGGGTGCGTCCACCTCACAGTGTTCAGCTAAAGCTACCTGTAGAAGGTTGGTGGTGTTCTCATACTACAGGCAGGCAGTTGATTTTGCTAGCTGCAGTATCAGTATATGTATATATATATATATATATATATATATATATATATATATATATATCCCAGCTTAGTGCAGCTACAGGCCATTAGTATGTCTGGAAGGCCAAGAAGGAGAGGCAGACAGTCACAAGCCAATAAGAGAGGGCAAGCAGGCTCTGTGTCTAGTGCTGGTCGTGGAGACGGTGCATCCTCATCAGCACGTGGCCGTGGGACACGCTTGGCCTTTTTTTCGGCAGCTGGCCGTGTTGAGCCGCAACATGCGGAAGACTTGGTCGAGTGGATGACCAAGCCGTCCTCATCCTCCTCATCCTCTCTCACCCATGCCCAGGGTACTTTGTCTGGCAAAGCAGCGGCCTCTTCCCTCGGCTCAATGTCATCAGTGACTCCTTCCCTAGCCCCACCATGTCCTCCTGAGGAGTCCCTCGAACTGTTTGACCACAGTGTTGGGTACATGCTCCAGGAGGATGCCCAGCGTTTGGAAGGCTCTGATGATGATACTGAGCTCGATGAAGGCAGTAACATGAGCACGGACAGAGGGGGTGCCCAAGAAGGACAGCAATCTGGCAGTCATGCTCCCTCTGCTGCAGCATACTGCCAGGTTTGCTCCAGTGATGAGGAGGGAGGGGATGATGAGGTCACTGACTCAACGTGGGTGCCTGATAGGAGAGAGGAGGAGAAGGAGGAGGAGGTGGCACATCATAAGGGCAGCACATTGACTGCATCACACCCCAAAGCTCCACATGTGCAGGGCGCTGCAGTCTCTGCGCGTTATTCAAAAAGTTCTTTGGTGTGGGCCTTTTTTGAGACGAGTGCATCAGATCGCACCGCTGCTATTTGCAACATATGTCTCAAGCGTATCTTGCGTGGCCAAAACATCTCCCGCTTGGGTACCACATGCTTGACCAGACATATGTTGACCTGCCATGCAGTTCGTTGGCAAGCGTATCTAAAAGACCCACACCAAAGAACAAAGAGGACCTCTCCTTTCTCCTCATCAGCTGAGATTTCCAACCCCACTATACCTTCAGTCCTCTCTGAGACCTGCACTGAGAGGAATGAAGGTGTAGAATTAGGTGTGTCACAGCCAAGTACTTGTGGGCAATCTGCTTTTGGTACACTGACGTCAGATTGTACCAGGCAAATTTCCCTGCCCCAGCTGCTGCACCGCCAAAAGAAGTTTGCTCCCAGCCATCCACATGCCCAGCGGTTGAATGCTAGCTTGGCAAAATTGCTAGCACTTCAACTGCTGCCTTTTCAGTTGGTAGACTCTGCCCCCTTCCGTGAGTTTGTGGAATGTGCGGTTCCTCAGTGGCAGGTACCCAAACGCCACTTTTTCCCACGGAAGGCGATTCCGGCTCTCTACCGGCATGTGGAAGGCAATGTCCATGCCTCGCTGGACAGGGTGGTCAGCGGTAAGGTGCATATTACCACTGACTCATGGTCCAGCAGGCATGGACAGGGACGTTACCTAAGTTTCACGGCGCATTGGGTGACTCTGCTGGCAGCTGGGAAGGATGCAGGACAAGGTGCAGTAGTGTTGGAGGTTGTTCCGCCACCACGCCTCCAAAATGCTAATGATTGTGACACACCTCTCTCCTCCACCCCCTCCTCTTCTTCTTCCTCCATGGCCTCTTCCTGTGCTTTGTCCTCGGAACCAGCGGTGCTCCGTAGCTGTTCAAGGGGCTACGCAAGTACACAGGCCAAAAGATGCCATGCGGTGCTTGAGCTGACGCCACGCCATGCCAACTTAAGGCAGGAATGGTGGTTTGCGACAATGGCACCAACCTCCTCTCTGCCCTCCGACAGGGACAAATGACCCATGTGCCCTGTTTGGCTCATGTCCTTAACTTGGTGGTGCAGCGGTTCTTGGGCAGGTACCCGGGCTTACAGGATGTCCTGAGACAGGCCAGGAAAGTCTGTGTGCATTTCCGCCGGTCATATAATGCCAGTGCTCGGCTGACGGACCTCCAAAAGGAGTTTAACCTGCCCAAGAACCGCCTAATCTGTGACATGCCCACCAGGTGGAACTCAACGTTGGCCATGCTGCAGCGGCTACACACGCAGCAGAGGGCCATCAATGAGTACCTGTGCGACTGTGGCACCAGGACAGGGTCAGGGGAGCTTGTTTTTTTTCCCCACGCCAGTGGGCCATGATCAGGGATGCATGCACTGTCCTGTCACCATTTGAGGAGGCCACGAGGATGGTGAGCAGTGACAGTGCATGCATCAGTGGCACTGTCCCCCTTGTCCACCTGTTGGAGCACACGCTGCGTGGAATAATGGACAGGGCACTTGAGGCAGAACAGAGGCAGGAATCGGAGGACTTCCCTAGCTCTCAAGGACCCCTTTATCCAGACAGTGTTCCTGCGTGCCCGCCGATCACACAGGAAGAGGACGAGGAGGAGGAGGAAGATTGTGTCAGTATGGAGGTGGAGCCTAGCACTCAGCATCAGCAGCAGTCTTTAAGGGATCAGTCCCAAGAAACACATGGACTTGTACGTGGCTGGGAGGAGGTGGCTGCGGACCATGTCGTCCTTAGTGACCCAGAGGACTCTGGACCAAATGCCTCAGCAAACCTACGCTGCATGGCCTCCCTGATCCTGCAAAGCCTGCGTAAGGATCCTCGTATTCGTGGTATCAAGGAGAAGGACCAATACTGGCTGGCAACCCTCCTTGATCCACGTTACAAGGGTAAGGTTGCGGACCTTATCTTGCCATCACAGAGGGAGCAGAGGATGAAACATCTTCGGGAGGCCTTGCAGAAAGGTCTGTGCAACGCTTTCCCAGAGACTGGGAGGTTACAAACTCCTGTTTCTGGACAACGTGTTGCTGAGGCTTCGGTCAGTCAAAGAAGGAGCGGTGGAGAAGGTGGCCATCTGACCGATGCGTTCAGAAAATTTTTTGGTCCGCAGCCCCAAGGTATGATCGGTTCCAGCAACCATCGCCAGCGTCTGTTTTACATGGTGCAGGAATACCTAGGGGCAAGATCAGACTTGGACACCTTTCCCACCGAAAATCCTCTTGGTTACTGGGTCTTGAGGATGGATCACTGGCCAGAGCTTGCACAGTATGCAATTGAGCTACTGGTCTGTCCTGCATCCAGCGTTCTTTCGGAACGCACATTCAGTGCTGCTGGAGGCGTGGTAACCGATCACAGGGTGCGTCTGTCCACCGACTCGGTCGATCGACTGACCTTCATAAAAATGAATCAGTCTTGGATCACCACCAGCTATCAAGCACCTGATGCTGATGTAACCGAATAATTTTTTTTGAAATCTCAGATCCCTTCAAAGACTGCCTATGCTGATGCTGAGTGACTATCCCTGAGTAATTATCCTCTTCCTTCTCAATCATCATGCTGATAGCTTGTAAGAACATTTTTGGTTCTGGGCGCCACCACCAGTGCCTTAGGCACAATTTTTCAGCCCCTGTTTAACAGGGGCGTGTAATTACAATTTTTGATGCAATACTTTCAGCAGGGCTCATTCCTGCGTTCCAACTAGAGTGTCTGTGAGGGGTTGCAGTGTTGTGGCACCAGCACCAGTGCCTAAGGCCCAATTTTTCTGCCCCTGTTTAACAGGGGCATGTAATTACAATTTTTGATGCAATACTTTGCAGCAGGGCTCGTTCCTGCGTTCCAACTAGAGTGTCTGTGAGGGGTTGCAGTGTTGTGGCACCAGCACCAGTGCCTAAGGCCCAATTTTTCTGCCCCTGTTTAACTGGGGCGTGTAATTACAATTTTTGATGCAATACTTTGCAGCAGGGCTCATTCCTGCATTCCAACTAGAGTGTCTGTGAGGGGTTGCAGTGTTGTGGCACCAGCACCAGTGCCTAAGGCCCAATTTTTCTGCCCCTGTTTAACAGGGGCGTGTAATTACAATTTTTGATGCAATACTTTGCAGCAGGGCTCGTTTCTGCGTTCCAACTAGAGTGTCTGTGAGGGGTTGCAGTGTTGTGGCACCAGCACCACCACCACCACCACCACCAAAGGCCCAATTTTTCTGCCCCTGTTCAACAGGGGCATGTAATTACAATTCTTGATCTAATATTTCACAGCAGGGCCCATTTCTGCACCCACCAAGAGCGAGTGTGGACTTACAGTGTTGTGGCACCAGCACCACCACCACCAAAGGCCCAGTTTTTCTGCCCCTGTTCAACAGGGGCATGTAATTACAATTCTTGATCTAATATTTCACAGCAGGGCCCTGTGAGGGCTTACGTTGTTGTGGCCACAACAACACCTAAGGGCCAAATTTCTGCTGAGTATATAGGGCAGTATATACGACTCCTACTTGCAAATGGAAGGGGACAACAGGAAGTGAGATGAAATCTACCCCTAGGAAGGGAAATTCTCTCCTGTAAGAGTTAATATGGGAAAAACATTTCTCCTTTCCACTGATGTTTTCCAATCCTTCTTCCACAAAAAACCCCAAATTCTCAAAAAACATTTGTCATTGGGACAAAAAGTGAGGTGAAATCTTCTAAAGAGGAGGAAAGACAGCAAAACAAATGTCACAGGGGTGATAACCCTTCCCTATGTTTTCCAAAAAGCTTAAAAAAGATATTTTGGCTGGATCTAAACACATTAAAAATGTACTCATTCAAAATGACAAACAGATTCTACTTAACAACAAACCTACAGTCCCTGTCTTGTTTGCACCGCCTGTATACTGCTGTTCAGAGTACATAGGGCCTGGTGGCCCCACACCTTTCCTTATTTTAATTTGGGTGCGGGTTTCCCCTTAATATCCATACAAGACCCAAAGGGCCTGGTAATGGACTGGGGGGTACCGTTTGTCTCACTGATTTTCATCCATATTGCCAGGACCCGACATTGCATTAAACCCGCAAGCAGTTTTAAATGAGATTTTTTCCTTTAATAATTACATTTGGTACAGGGACTGTTCTAAACACGGGAAACACGCGCCACTTTACAGGCATACTATAGACACCCCCCAGGTACGATATTTAAAGGAATATTTCACTTTTTTTTTTTTTTACTTTAAGCATCATTAAAATCATTGCTCCCGAAAAAACGGCCGTTTTTAAAAGTTTTTTTTGCATTGATACATGTCCCCTGGGGTAGGACCCGGGTCCCCAAACCCTTTTTAGGACAATACCATGCAAATTAGCCTTTAAAATGAGCACTTTTGATTTCGAACATTCGAGTCGCATAGACGTCAATGGGGTTCTAACGTTCGTGCGAACTTTCGGTCCGTTCGCAGGTTCTGGTGCGAACCGAACCGGGGGGTGTTCAGCTCATCCCTATTCCCAGTACAGAGGAACACCGATTGGTCTCCTCCCCTTGTGTGTCCCCTCCCCCTACAGTTAGAATCACTCCCCTAGGAAACATTTAACCCCTCGTCTCCCCCTAGTGGTTAACCCCTTCTCTGCCTGTCACATTTATACAGTAATCAATGCAATTTTATAGCATTGATCGCTGTACAAATGTGAATGGTCCCAAAAACTGTGTCAAAAGTGTCCGATGTGTCCGCTATAATGTCGCAGTCACGAAAAAAAATCGCGATCGCCGCTATTACTAGTAAAAAAAAAAAAATAAATAATTTTTTTTAAAAAATGTCATAAATCTATCCCGTATTTTGTAGACGCTATAACTTTTGCGCAAACCAATCAATATACGCTTATTGCGATTTTTTTTTACCAAAAATATGTAGACGAATACGTATCGGCCGAAACTGAGGAAAAAATTCGTTTTTTTTTTTTTAAATTGGGATATTTATTATAGCAAAAAGTAAAAAATACTGTTTTTTTCAAAATTGTCGCTCTTCTTTTGTTTATAGCGCAAAAAATAAAAACCGCAGAGGTGATCAAATACCACCAAAAGAAATCTATATTTGTGGGGAAAAAAGGATGTCAATTTTGTTTGGGTACAACGTTGCACGACCACGCAATTGTCATTTAAAGCGCGACAGTGCTGAAAACTAAAAATTGGTCTGGGAAGGAAGGGGGTGAAAATGAAGTGGTTAAATATTGTGCCTGGAGGGTGTCTATAGTATGCCTGTAAAGTGGCACAGTTTTCCTGTGTTTAGAACAGTACCACAGCAAAATGACATTTCTAAAGGAAAAAATGTCATTTAAAACTGATTGCGGCTGTAATGAATTGTCGGGTCTCAGCAATATAGATGAAAATCATTGAAAAAAAATGACATGGGTTCCCCCAGTCCACTACCAGGCCCTTTGGGTCTGGTATGAATATTAAGGGGAATCCCAAACCAAAATAAAGAAAAATTGTGTGGGGGTCCCCTTAAAATCTATACCAGACACTTCAGGTCTGTATTCAATAATATTCATCGAGCTACACTTCTGGCCCATGCAGCTTGTTCATGCCATATCCCTGGCTGTTTCCTCTCGTTGGATATACAAAAGGCATTCAATTCATTACCATGGCCTTATCTACACTCAATTCTTTATCACTGGGTTTTTTCGGTTTTGAAATGTATAGCTGCCTCATATCAACACTCAAAAGCATATATCTCCTATTCGGGTTTTAAATCTGATCCTATTAATGTTGAGAGAGGCACCAGGCAGGTATGCCCCCTATCCCCTATCCTCTTTGCATTGGCAATTGAACCCCTGGCTCAACTCATTCGATCCAACCCAAACATAAAAGGACTCGAACTTGGTGGTTATCAACATAAATTATGTCTGTTTAAAGACAATGTCTTAATATTCCTTATTTCTCCCCTCAGTGCCAACTCTTCTGAACGTCCTTTCTAAATCTGAACAAGTATCAGGCCTTTCTATAAACCCCCAAAAATCTAAAGCTCTAAATATATCGTTGACACCTGCCATCCAAACCCATCTTCTTCACTCTCTACCATTTACCTGGTCTACAAAGTTTATCTCCTACTTGGGTATTAACTTTACAGCCAACCCTCTGGAGCTCTATGGAGCCCACCTATGCTTTCACAACTTAATAAACTTCTCAATAATTGGTCAACCATACCATTGGCCTAGTTAGGAAGAATTACAGTGACAAAAAATGTCCATTCTCCCAAAACTCTTATATCTTTTTCGAGTACTCCCTATATCTATACCATCATACTTCTTATGCATCGTACAACGTAAAACCTTACATTTTATCTGGGGTAAGACAAAACCTCAAATTCCTAAACATACCCTATATGCTCCTGAAAATTCAGGATGGTCTGGGTGTGCCAGATTTTACTAAATATTATTATGCAGCCCAATTATCACAACTTTCCAAATACCACGCTAAGATCGAAATCCCACTTTGGGTAGCGGTAGAATCAGTCGATTGTGACCCTCTATCCATCGCAAATCTTCTTTGGCTAAACCCAATGCAATGCCGAACAGTAACGAATCCCATTACCAAACACTGCCTATCCATTTGGGATAGGTTAAAAACCCGATTTGGCCTACAATCTAGAAATAGTCCTCTTCTCTCCTTCCTCCACAATCCCTCATTCTACCCGGCTTTGTCCTCCCCAAACTCATTCTTGGCATGGTCAAGAGCTGGTTTGACCTGCGCTCACCATTTTTATAAATCTTCTCTAATCACACCATTTCCTACTTTTCATGAAAACTATGATCTTCCACATACAGAAACTTTCAGATATCTTCCAATAAAAAACTTTTTTCACAACCATGCACCCTCTGATACGAAATCCCCAAGCTTCACTATATTCGAACAAGCCTGTAAATCAGATCCACATAAACGTGGTCTCATTTCCAACCTATACACCCATTTATTATCACACATTACCTCTGCGCCCCCATCCTATACTACCAAATGGGAACAAGATCTCCAATTACAATCTGCAGACATAAATTGGTCTCAAATCTGGCAAACAACAAAGTCTGCCTCCCCGAATGTAGAGGCTCTCGAAACCAATTATAAGGTACTCACAAGATGGTACTTAGTCCCAGCCAGAATTTCTAAATTCTCTCCAAAATATCCTTCCCATTGCTTTCATGGCTGCTCTACTCCGGGTACTCAGGTACATATCTGGTGAGAATGTAATATTGTCAGATCCTTTTGGTCAGAAGTTTTTAATATTCTTTCCACAATGTTCAAAATTATATTACTGTATGACGCACCTATTGCGCTCCTGAATAGTAAACCACAAGCCTTGTCAAACCACCAATGTAAACTCATGCTCTTTGTTAACAACAGCAGCAAAACAGCTCATAGTAAAAGCTTGGAAAACAGATTCACTTGATATATCATTAGTCAAAGAGTTACCCAATCTCTAATCCATGCTAAAACAGAAGCTATCTATCTTGATAATATATCTAAATTCGAAGCCCTGTAAACACCATGGATTGAACATTTCCTATCACCGGGCTTTGACACCTCTTTACTACTCCCTTAAGGGCTTAAGATCTATAATCTGTTATGTGATTTAATTCATTTGTAGAGGGCACCTACTTTCATGTAGGTGACCTTTCTTCTAGCTTACAGTTTCAGGAAAAATTTAGACAGGCTTGTACTATTATAACAGGTCTGGTTGTTTATTTTGGGAACTGGAAGTGTCAGTATAGTGCAGGGTATGGCCACCTGTGCTTGGACCCAGAGATGCCTCCTCTTGCTTTCCGTGACATGGTTTTGGAAGAGAGGTTGGACTTGGGATCTGAGTGACAGGCAGCTTGTGAGTGAGTTCTGGCCACTCATTAATTTGTTTGGCAGGAGGCGGGACAAAAAAAGCTGGGGTCACATGGTCGAAAGAGGTTCGTAGTTCCAGTCTGGTGCCCAGAGAAGGGAAAGGTTCCCCTGCAAGGAACCAACCAGAGCCCCCCCCACAGGGAGGGAGGGGGGACCGGGACCCGCAGAAAAGCTAATGACACCGGACAGCATGTAGTCGCTGGTGTCACTGGACGCCCCTGCAGGGAAGGGAGCATGCCAGACCAGAGAGAAGGGATGGAGAAGCCATTTCAAGAAGAAGTAGAAACTAAGCGGAAGACAACTGGGCGATCGATCGTTTATGAGTGGCACATGGACTGTTGATCAAGTGAGTGAAAGCCCAGGGGAAGGGTACTACCAGAGGCTGAGGGATGTTGGTACGCAAGTCAATGAGAAAGGTGGAGATGGCCTGTGACTTTGGGTTCAACAATACCCCAGGATTCCAATCAGTCAGGTGGGAGGAATTATTCAGAGTAATCTCTTCCTTAGCTCAACTTGGAAGTACCAAACAGACGGGAAGTAGTGGTAAAAAGGCAGCAGTAAAGCTCCCAGCACAAGTAGAGATACAGACTGTAAACTTTAAACTTTAAAAGTTCTGCAGGTGAAGAAGTTATTCAGAGTGACTCTTTACCATATATTCTCTAGTCTAGTCATACAGCAGACGGGATCTGTTCTCACAGACCCTAGAGCTGCTAATGTGCTGAGCACCTATCACATTTTCATGTAAGTGCGGCATTTTTAACCAACAAAGCAGTATTACACTATATCTGCTTATGGTGGCTCGTTTGGTGGAGCCAAGTCTGCAGATTCTTTGATGGGAAAGGAGACAGGAGTTGAATATTGTGGAGGATATACTCACTGACTGAAGAGGTATACTCATATACTCACGTTTTATAATATGGTGGAGATTTACACATGAATTGAAGAATTGGGTATCTTAAATATCCATGCCTTATGGCCACTTGTTGGCTGAATTGATCTGGTGAGCGCAATCTGTTTCTCACTTTGGGTGGAGCACTTTATATTTGGATCACTGAAGCACTTTTTATTCATAGATTCACGGTGTTGGAGAATTTATTTTGGACCACAACAAATATGAACTTTTATAATTTTTTATGGATTTATTATTGTGCACTTTCTTATATATACATTTTTTTTACATATGTATATTTTCCACAGTGTTTTTGATCAATTAATCATTTGTTCATTATGTATTTGATTGTTAATCACAACAGTTTTATTTGTTAGACCAGATAACGCCCTTTTTTTAAAATTCTTTTTGTTAAGTTTTATGACAGACAGACAGTAAAAAGTAGTGGCCTTGACACAACATCAAGCCACTCCAAAGACCAAACACGGCCAACCGCTACAAACAACGACCGAACTAGCTAACACAGCCCTTTTGATCTCGATCTCTTTCACTTTTCATTAGTCATCTACTAATTTTAGGAGCAGCGCTGGCACATCTATCTATATATATATATATATATATATATACATATATATATATATATATATATATATATATATATACATATATATATATATATATATATATATATATATATATATATATATATATATATATATACATATATATATATATATATATATATATATATATATATATATATATATATATATATATATATATATATACATATGTATATATATGTATATATATATATATATATATATATATATATATGTATATATATGTATATATATATATATATGTATTATTTAATTAGGTGGCGCCGTCCCCTTTTTTCTCTTGTTTTGATTCACTTGCGCATTTGTGCAAATAGGTGGCAGCCTATATTCATTTATATTTTTAATATTTGTGCACTTATAGGACTTATTACATGTATTGACATTTGGAGTATAGAGCAACTATGGATATTTTTAGTTTTTTAAGCAACAGGCATTTGAATATTGAGGATATTTTTCAGGAACAAACTGAAAATTATGTTAATTTAGATCAGGCTTTTAGCTAATTGAAGCATGACATGGATTAGATCTTGGTGGGATGTCACTACCCTTGAACTTTATATGAAAGAAAACATTCCTCCTAGAAGTCTTAGGTGGGACATAGGCTCCAATGATGGTTTGGAGGACCCTAAACTTATGTTAGAATGGTATGAATTCTTTAATAAGTGTGAGAAGAAACTTATGGAAATTTTTTTTTGCAAAAGAAAAGTTAAATAAAATTTATTGGAAATGAGAATTTCACAATCAAGAGAAAAACTGTCTCCTTTCATTGATTTTTAAGAATATAAAAATAAAACTCAACTTCTAGAGAAACAATTAATTATATATGATAACGATATTAAAAAGAAAAAAGTGAAGAAGAACCAAAAGGATATAATAGAGTATAAGGAGGATAAGGTGTATAGAGGGCAGGAGGATGTAGTGAACACTATTTCCAGGAAATCATCATTGGAACGAGAGGACATGTCCCCAGTTGGTCAACATAGGAGCCCTTGTTTACCCCCTTGGCACAGAGAGGCAGACACTAATGGTATGAGGGAAAATTGCCCCAATAGCAAGAACATAGTTAGGAATTACGATAGAGGGGGTGGTATGAAGGAGGAGTCAAGGAGGCCTAAATCTAGTCCTCCACAGTATAGGGTGCCCACAGAAAACAGGTATCTCCCCCTAGTAGAGAACACACCATTAAGGCAGGGAGATTATGCACATTACTCACAGGAGGCATCTGGCAATGGGTATGCATATTATGGTGGAAATGGTGAAAACTATAGAGACAGACCTTACCACAGACTCCAGAGACCCACCCTGTTATAATAGAAACAATGACACCTCCCCACCATAGACCATTTAGAAGCAGGCCCTTTAGGGGTGGGAATAGGGGTAGAGGTTTTCCCAGACCCCCACAGCAAGGGTATGATAATCATTATTATCAACAGTCAGGGGAATGGAGAGACTGGAGAGAACCCTACAAAGTAGCACACACACCCCCAAAGATGAAAGAAGAAAAAGAGGCTGTAGAGGAGGCAGACAGAAAAAGAAAAAGAGACAGTTAGAATCAGGAATATTTAATTTGGCAGGGGAGACTTTCACAGAAGATGAGATAAGCACTCTTCAGGAGGATTTGAAGTTTTCCCCTGCCAAGTTTTTAAATAAATTTGAAACCATGATAAAAATTCATTAGGAAGTTAAATATTAAGAAGTTTTTTTATGGAAATGAAATTGAACGATGGCCAAATAGAAGATACAGATTTTAAACATAGTGGCTTAAAGAACAAATCCACTTTTAACCCTAAACCATATAGCCATAAATATATTGATGTTTTTAAAATAATGATGCAAGAGGATATCAAGAAAATAGAAAGTAACAAAAAGAGGAAGACCAAACTTGTGTGGGAGGCCATAAAGCGATTGGAAAAAAAAGAAGGGGATAGTTATTAGGCCTGCTGATAAGGGAGGGGGTTTGGTAGTTCTTAAAAAAACTGAATATGAAGCAGAGATGAAAAGGATTTTAAAAGAGAGGGACACATATAAAAAACTCCCTGGAGATCCCACGTGTAGATTAAAAAAGAAACTAGAGGAATGGATTAAAAAGGGTACACACAAGAAGATTTTATATAAAAAGGAAGCAAAATATTTAAATCTAAAGGCTCCAAAGATTCTTGTTATATACCAGTTGCCTAAGATGCACAAAGATAAGGACATACCTCTGGGTAGGCCAATTTTTAGCAGGATGAATTCTATTTATTCCTGCATTGGTGACTACCTGGACATATTTTTACATCCATTGGCAGAAAAAGGTAGAGCTTTTTTGAAAGATGGTAAAGAAATAAAAACCCTGTTAAGAAACATTTCCATCAGCGTTGCTGGCAACAGCAGACGTCGATTCATTGTACACTAACATTTAGCAAGATGACGCACTAGATGCAGTTAGTTGGTCTTTGTATAACCATACCATTTTAAAACAAGCACAAAGAGCTTCTTTTATTAGAGGGACTTAAAATGGCTATGTCAAATAATTATTTTTGGTACGGTGGTGATTTTTTTAACAAAATTAGGCAATTTGCTATGGGGGCCAGATATGCCCCCATCGTGGCAAACTTTTTTTGAATAAATGGGAGGATGAAGACATACTGACTGGTGAATGGCCAAAGTTAAGGCTGTACAGGAGGTATATAGATGACATTATATTCATCTGGGAAGGATCTGTGGAAGATTTGGACTCTTTCATGACCCATATGAATAACAACCGTTATAACATCAGTTATAACATCAAACTCACCAGTAAGTGGAGTTATAAGGAGATACAATATCTAGATCTTGTAATTTTCAAAAAGGAAGAAACTGGCGTTTAGAAACTGTTTAGAAACTGGTGTTTCTAAATGCCAGTTTCAGCTTTTAAAAACATGTGTTCAGCAGAGTTTGCACTGGGGTCTCGTGTGCATGAGGCCTTAGGCAACTGTAAAGTTCCTAATCTAATCCGAGGGTGTTTGTATCTCCAAATAAGGTCTCTAAACAAAGTATCTATTTGTCTAAAAAAATTCTGAGGCAACCATACAGGACAATTATGTAAAAAGTATAGTAGTTGTAGCACCCAAACCATCTTTATCAAATTGGCTTTGCCGACTACTGTTAATGGTAACTTACTCCAAATTTGACCCACTTGTTTAAAGCACTTGAGTGGTGGAACCAAATTCATTTCTACATATGTGCTCACTTTTGATGTAACTTGGACGCCTAGATATTTAACTGTAGAGACCACAGTTATTTAAGACGCTGATATTGGCAGGTGAGTCACCAAGGGGTCCACAGGTAAAATAACTAACTTATCCTAGTTTATTGTAAATCCTGAAAAAGAGCCATATGTGTTAATTAAAGGCATCACTGTTACTAAGGAAGACGATGTGTCTCCCAAAAATAGAAGTGTGTCATCAGCATATAAGGCAATCTTGTCCTCTCCTCAGGGTCTACAGAACTCAATAATATTCAATGGTTGGCAGCAGCCAAAGGTTCAAGGGCCATGGCAAAAAGTAGAGGTGATAACGGACAACCCTGCCTTGTTCCACGTTGTAAAGAGAAAGGGTCTGATACATGTCCATTTACCTGAACTCGTGCCATCGGGGCAGTATAAAGAAGTTGTATCCAACTTATAAACTGGGGTCCAAATCCAAACTTCTCTAAACAGTGTCAAAGAAAATCACATTTTACACTATCAAAAGTTTTTGCGGCATCAAGCGACAATATAGCTCTATTGCCCAAATTTTCAGACAGAAAATGCAAATTGAGGAATAAATGTCTTATATTCACTGCACTGGATCTACTTGGATTGAATCCAGATTGGTCTGAATGCACTATCTTAGATATTATTTTTGCCAATCTAATAGATAACACTTTTGCCAACAGCTTTAAGTCCGATGTAAGTAGCGATATTGGGCAATATGATTCTGGATTATCAGGAGTCTTATCAGGTTTTAATAGAACTATAATAATCTCCTCATTCATAGAGGGAGGAAGATGACCAAACTCCAATACTGCATTAAATACCTTTAACAATTCAGGCAACAAATTAGCTCCATAAACTTTGTAGACCTCCCCTGGTAATCCATCTGCACCTGTGGATTTATTATTAGGCATACTGGCAGAAGCAAACTGGAGTTCCTCTAAATTCAGAGGTTTATCCAGCGTCTCCCTGTCAGCTGCAGACAGTTCTGTTAGCATAATGGAATTAAGAAAAAGTTGCAGTTCGGTTTATTTATAAGATACTTTGCTACTATACAAATTTTTATAAAAAATGAAGAAACACTGATGATATCTCTGTGGTAGTAGATGCAATTTTAGTTGGAGATACTTGCAATTTTACCACTTGTGTCGCTGATTTTTGAGCTTTCTATTATTGTTGCTAAAAGGTGGCTTGTATTTTCCCCAACCTCAAAATAAGGTTGCTGAAGGAAGAAACGTTCCTGTTCTGCTTTTTTATGGGAGATATTGACATATGCCTGTTGAGCTTCTATAGTAGTTTTCGCTATATATTGAAGTTCGGCCTGTAGAAAAGCTTCAGCAGCAGTGGCGGCCCATCCATAGGGGCGCCCAGGCGCCGCCCCCCCCCCCCCCTCCTGTAGTCACAAAAAAAAATTAAAACGGCCCCTTTAAGAAATAAAAAAAATAAAATAAAAAAAAAATCCTTTAACGTAGTGCACTGTGGCGCCGGACGCAGTGCACTATGGGAAGCGCCACGTCAATGCAATCACAAGATTGCAGACATGGCGCTTCATTTGCGAGCTTCCAACCCGCCTTGGGGCGCAATACAAAACGCTGAGTAGCTTCCGCCCGTAAAAACACTGTGATTCTATGGGCGGGAGCATTGTTGTTAAAGATCTCAAGGTCACTTCTGGGTTTTCTGAAACTGACGAAAGCCGGAAGTGACGTCGTCACTGTAAGGTGAAAGACTGCACGGAATGACCATGCATCTCAGTGCTGCCTTAAACGTACCCATCTTTCAACTAGCCTCATGAAAAGCTAGAATAAGGGACAAGGACACCTACTGGGGCCTCAGGTAGGTATAAATTAGAAACCTTTGCCTGTCACACATGGCTAGTCAGGACATAAATGGAAAGGAGAAAAAAACCCCTTTAAGGTTCTGTTGAAATGTAAATATGGTCGTGCTTGGAATGTTACTTAAAATATGTATTAGATTGCCAAATGAAGCATATGGGGAGTCATTCAATCTGTGGGAGGCTATTATTTCCAGCCATGTGGTTCTATAGGTCAAATACATTTCTATATTCTAATCACAGAGATATGAGTGCCGTCTTGAGCTCTGTTCTTGCCGAGAGGCTGTGGGCGGGTGACAAGGTTTATTTGTATGCAGCACCTCTGGGAAGGGTATAGTAAGTCATGGGTGACTTACAGAGAACAAAATCGGTATTCTGTAATAATTCAATTAAAACATAGTAAAGACAAGAGTAAGGACAATTTTGTGTTAAACCTGTAAGCCTAACTGGGAAACCAAGTCCTGTGCATTGATGTCTAGAAGAATACTAGCCACGGAAATAGGAAATAGGGATGTATGTGATCTGATGAACCCTCTTTACACTTTTTGCTCAAAGGTGAACGGCGGACAATGGGCTACTAGCAGCGGGGCAGCTAGGCTTGGGAGTCAGGCTGAGCGGGCACCAGTTCTACTTTTGCCTTCCAGATGGACTGTAGGGTGTCACCTGTCCTGAACCTCCCTGAGTGTATGGAAATGCCCTTTTGCCGAATTTCAGCAGCTCCACCTCCATGGTCCACCCACAGCTCAGCCAGAACTCCATGACTGGAAGTTGGATGGGTGTACAGTGAACTGTGCTGCATGTGGTGCTGCCTGTGCTGATCCTGCAGTGTCACTCAATATCTCACTCCTGTGACTGAGATTTTGGATACAGCAGGATTCGGAGTGAACAGCACAGGCCCCCTGGATGCTGAAGACCCCTTGTAGTGACCAATCCCTGCTATGCCCACACTAGCAGCCCCACCACCTGATGTACACACACAGCATGGTGCTAGATAGGTGTGTGTGTAAAGCTGCAGAAGGCCAAAACTTCAAGTGGAAGACATAAGAGACTGCAAAATTGGTGAGTCCACTCTCATAACTTGACAAATGCATATGTCCCTCTCCTCTGATGCTCTGAGTCTCTTACTACTTACTATAAAAGATTGCCACTCCTCTGAAAAGCTGGCTGCTATATACTATCTGTGGTGCTGGCTGCTATATACTATCTGTGGTGCTGGCTACTATATACTATCTGTGGTGCTGGCTGCTATATACTATCTGTGGTGCTGGCTACTATATACTATCTGTGGTGCTGATCTATATACTATCTGTGGTGCTGGCTACTATATACTATCTGTGGTGCTGGCTGCTATATACTACCTGTGGTGCTGATCTATATACTAACTGTGGTGCTGGCTACTATATACTATCTGTGGTGCTGGCTACTTTATACTATCTGTGGTGCTGGCTGCTATATACTATTGGCGGTGTTGGCTGCTATATACTATCAGTGGTGCTAGCTGCTATATACTATCGGTGGTGTTGGCTGCTATATACTATCTGCGGTGCTGATCTGTATACTATTGGTGGTGCTGATCTGTATACTATCTGCGGTGCTGATCTGTATACTATCTGTGGTCAGGAACTATATACTATCTGTGGTGCTGATCTGTATACTATCTGCGGTGCTGATCTATATACTATATGTGGTGCTGATCTACATACCGTACAGTATCTGTGATGCTGAGCTGTGTACTCTGTCCTGTAATTTTTTAGCTAAATACTCCTGACAATATGCGTGGAAACAAGTTCAATACAAAGGACGGAGTGGGTGGATTATATAAGGGGTGTGGCTTATTAGAAGTGGGAGGGGTCAAAAAGGAAGGGCGGGGTCTGGCGCCCCCCCATCCTAAAACTTCACCAGCCACCACTGTTCAGCAGTAGAACGTTCCCAAGCCCTAGATCTTTTTTTCATTTTCGAAATTTGAGAAATAAATAAGCCTCTTATATAGGCTTTTAAAGAATCCCAATAAATCTGCATATTTATTTAAGCAAGGATCAAAATAATTATTAAAGTCCCCTACTATTAACAAGGGAACATCAGTTTTATCAGAGGTAAAATTAAAACATTCTTTAAGTACCTCCGATGAATATGGGGGTGGTATATATACATTAGCTAACACATAAGACTTTCTATACATTGTACAATATAGGAGGATATAGCGACCTCTAGTGCCCGTTTGTACCTGCCTGCAGGAAAAGTCAGCATCATTTGCTATCAGTACAGATATCAATGCATAGACAAGTGTAGCGCTGTAGGTTTAAAAAGCTTATATAGATATAAGAATAAAGAAAACGTCTATGTCGAACAGCAAGTAATGCAAAATATGACAGCTTAACAAATAAACAAATAAAGTCTCTGATGTTCTTCGGATGTTTTAAGGACTGAAAAGGACTGATGTTAGTCCAAAAATGTATATAGTTCCTTATTCACCACGTGGATAATGCATGCAAAGGTGTGATGGACCCTCCACATAGAGAAAAAGTGAAGGCTTACCAGAAGGATTGAACTCATAAGAACGTACGTTCAATGAGTCAATCAAGCTTGTAACCCCAACGGGCAATCAAAAGGAGGAACTTCACGATTGGATGGCAGTAAAACTTCAGAACATATCCAGACTCCTGACGGAACTTTAGAATGGATGGCAAACCTTCCCACGGATCATCTCAGATGGATAGTCCATATAAGAATAAAGAAGGGGGGCCACATAGCATAATACCGTTTGGAAAAACAGATTTATTAAAATAAGTAAACAACTTACATTTCAGTAGTAAAAAAGCGCTTCAAGTAAAATTATGGCAGGCAGTGGAGTCTCCGACGCGTTTCGTCTTAAAAGACTTCATCTGGGGTACTCACCCACTGCTGCCATACCCCTTAATATAGATATCTTAGCCCCCTTAATGAGGATACAGCTCGTGTCTAAATTTCTAAGGCACTTCCGGGTTTAGCCAAGATGGCGGACCCGCGTGCGTTCCACGCCTCTATTTGGTGTGTATATATGCGTTCCAGCATTGTACTGGGATGTTATTATAGAGTGTAATGAGATTATGAGTGTAGGGATAAACTAAGAATAGAGACCACTTCCTCATAGGGATGTCCCCAATATAAAATAGTTATTACCACTCTCCATTCCATAGTGGAGAGTGTGGTCCGAGATAGGGAAGAACGAGTAGCCGGATGTTCGTCACCCATTCGGACGGGACGAACGCACATCACTTCCCTTCACATGGACCGCTACAAGTAAACAGCGGTTCAAGCCTCGTTTTGGTGTGTATCCACCTGGCAATAGAGCGTGCGTCACCACATCGGACGGGGCGAAGGCACGTAACTACCCATCACAAGGGTGGCTGGAAGTAAACAGCGGGTCAAGCCTCATTTTGATAATAATCAACCCAGTGATGTCAGTTAGACTCTGTATTGACAACACTGGGAAAGCACAGTGTGCAGTGACATAAACTCAAATCTGCGCAGCAAGAGATATGGTCTTCAAATGAATAAATAAATATGTGTAAATATGAAAATAATATATCAATGACTATTAACACTCAGTGTGTTCAGTGAGTAGTGATATCGTGATGGGAAAAATTAGTGAAATTAATAGGACGTGACGTGATAAGGTAATAGAGATAAAAATATATTATATGAAAAGAAAAAAAAAAAGAAATATAAAATATAAAATAATAAAAATAAAATAAAATAAAAAATAAAAAATAAAAAATAAGATATAAAATAAAAAATAAAAAATAAAAAATAAATAATAAAAAATAAAAATAAAAAATAAAAATAAAAATAAAAAATAAAAAATAAAAAATAAATGTGTGAATAAATATGCGTTTAAGGGAGTGGTGATAAATACCACCTTAGAGTGTTATAATGTGGACCAAAAAACACCTCTGAATCTAAAATGTGAAGGATCTTTATAGTGACAATGTCGATGTCCATGAAGCCTTTCTATGTATGTATATAAATTTGGCCTCCATAGACCCAAGATATATTCTCAAAAGAGTTCTACACAATTAAACATCAACATAAAAAACCTCTACTTGCTCTCAAGTGAACTAAGAATCATTGATAAATGCGTTAATGTCAATTTCCATATTCATACCCCTTGGGGAGAGGGACTGTAGCTCATGTATCCAGAATGTCTCTAGACGGGAGACGCCCCTGGTCTTAGCACCCCCTCTCCAAGGTGGGGTGTATTGGTCAATAACTAGAAATTGTGAACCTAGTGGGTTACCGTTATGGAATTCCTTGAAATGTCTGGGTACGCTATGTTTCGACTTCCTCCCTTTAATAAGGGCAATACGTTCACCTACTCTTCTGGTGAAAGTTCTCGTTGTGCGGCCAACATATTGTTGGCCACATGGACATGTAATCAAATATACTACATATCTAGAATTACATGTACAGAAAGGCTTGATAGTATACCTTTTCTCTGTAACTGTCGATATAAAATCTGTTGTCTTGCGTCCCATTAATACATTATGTTGACATACAACACATTTCTTACATGGAAAAAATCCAGTCAAGTTATGGAAAAATGAAGGACGCACTGGAGGGTTCGTAACATTGGGTGCTACTAGGCCACGTAGGGATGGTGCTCCTTTAAAAATTAGTTTGGCTTGTTCCGGTAACATTTTACCTAAAATATTGTCTTGCTTCAACACCCCCCAATGCTTTTTCACTATACTTTTGATTTGTTTGTGTTGCACTGAATATGAGGTTAGCATTGCCCACTTAAATGTGGAATCTGGTTCTCTGTCAGGTTTCACCTCAAACAGAGAATTCCTGTCCATATTAGTGACTCTCTGGAGGTCTAATTCTAGAGTGGTGTTGTCATACCCCTTGTCGAGAAAACGTTGTTTTAAAATATTTGCTTGTTCTATGAATACATCTAAATTTGTGCAGTTCCTACGAAGACGCAGAAACTGACTGCGAGGGACTTCATTAAGCCAAGATCTATGGTGACAGCTATCCCTGGGGATGAAGCTGTTTCGATCTGTTGGCTTGAAATAAGTATTGAATTCAAATTGATTGTTAACGATCTTAATTTCTAGGTCAAGGAAGTGGATCTCATTTTCGCTAGCTTCATAAGATAAGGAGATACCTCTATCGTTGGTGTTAAGGTGCTCGAAAAATTGTTTCAATGATTCTGGAGTACCACTCCATAGGAGGAGGATGTCGTCTATTCATCTGGCCCACAGGACCAATGAGGTGGTTCTATGGGCATAGACGACATCCTCCTCCCACTTGGCCATGAAGAGGTTCGCAAGGCTCGGAGCGAATTTTGCTCCCATGGCCACTCCACGTTGTTGCAGATAGTACCTTTGATCAAACCAAAAATAGTTATGTTTGGTCGCGAATTCAAGCAACTCTATCAAATAATCGCACTGAAAGGGAGCCAGGGATTCTTCCCGATAAAGGAAGTGTCTGACAGCCTCTATGCCTCTCTCGTGTGGTAAGCACATGTATAACGAGGCCACATCCGCTGTGGCCATAATAAAACCTTTCTGTAGCTGAATCTCTTCCAAACGTTTAATCGTGGAGCTGGTATCTTTCAAGAAAGAAGGTGTCTTTGAAACAATGGGTTGCAAGTAGAAGTCAATGTATTTGCCTATTATAGAAGTAATAGAATTAATACCACTCACGATGGGTCTCCCTGGGGGGCACGTCGGATTTTTGTGGATTTTTGGCAAATAGTAGATGGTGGGGATTCTTGGTGCAGAAGGTATCAGGAAAGCTTTTTCTTTTTTGTTTAGAATCCTAGAATCATAACCTTTAGTTATAAGGGTCTGTAGTTGTTTTTTGTATATACTAGTAGGATTGTTGGAGAGTTCTACATAAGTATCTGGTTCTCTCAATATCCGATACATCTCCTCATCATATTGGCTCTTATCCAACACCACTATTCCTCCTCCCTTGTCCGTGGGGCGGACAACTAAATTTTTTCGTGCACACAAGGATTGTAATCCTTTTTTTGGCAATGATGAATGTCAAATGTGTTTTTCTGGCAGTCTAGCGAGATCGTCAAGAACGAGATCCCTAAAGATTTTTACTGCAGGAGTAATAGGGACCGGAGGGACGAATAGGGAAGGGTTAGATAATCCCGAATGTACAGTACCTGAGGTGGCTGCTGGGTAATCAGTTCGAGTGGGATTGGAAATCAAGTACCTTTGGATGTTAATTTTACGTATGAATTTGTGGACGTCAATGAACGTATGAAATTTATTTAATTTCTTGGGGGGGCGTATTTGAGACCTTTATCAAGCACTAACATTTCGGCATGAGTGAGTGCCTGGGTACTCAAATTAAATACCCCTTGTCCTACTACACTCTTTTTTTTTTTTCTTCTCTGTACTCTCCTCCCCCCTCGGCACCCTCTCTTGGGTCTGGACCCCTTTTCTGGCGTGTCGGTCCTCGTGAAAACCCTGATTATGATAGGTCATAGGGTTTTGAGTATACGAAGGATCTACATAGCTGTCTCTCCTGGTGTGGGTATCTCTGAGGGGTGAGTATCTATTATAGGTGCGGATTGGGGAGGAGGGGTAACGATAGTAAGGACTCTCGTCTCAATATGAATCAGGACGTGTCTCATGTCTTGAAAATGGGGGGCGTTGGGGTTGGTTATCATACTCCCAATGGGGACGTGTGGCAGAGTGGTATACATCCCCTCTGGGGTTACCCCTACCACCACGTTTCCCTCTATGATTGCCCCTCCCCCTTGAAAAGTTTTTGGGAGTCTGTGGGCTGTAATGACGCACTCTTGGTTGGGATTTATAAGGGTCTTCATTATATCTCTCTGTGCCCCTAGAGGGCCGACCCTTGGTAGCAAGGAGTTGGGAGGCTAGAGATGTTGAAAGTATAGAGGCGATTGTTGGCACAGTCGTTTCGATGTTGCCAGACGAAACCTCCATAGGTGGAGCAACCAAGAAGAGTTTCTGCCACCCAAAAACACCATTATTTCTATAGTCTCCAACATCTCTGGAATATTTCTTCTGTGTTTTATATTTCTGATCTCTGTCTTCCTTTTCAAGATGGCTCTGGAGGTTGGAGGACAGAGAATTGTATTCTTGGGTATTTTTATGTGCCAGTAATTTGTCTTTTAATTCCTTGATCTCCCTATCAAGAGAAACCAATCTGTTCTTTTTCTTAGAAATAAGTACATTTAGAAAATTAATACCAGCATCATTAAAATATTTAAACCAGGAGTCTAAATCAGTTTCACCCTGTTGAGGTTGGACTTCCCACCGGAGGCTTCTTGGTACCATCTGTTCTGAGATATATTGTTGTAAAAATACTAAATCCCACTGAAGGTGAAGTTCGGTGGTTAAGATATTCTTTAATCTCAAAAATAGTCCTCCAACCTCAGTATCACTCCCAGTTGTAACAAATACTCCCTCAGTGTTAACCTTATAGGCGGCTCGATAATCAAAGATATCCATCATAGCAGATGAAAACTCTATGGAGATAAGGGCAGCTGCAGTGTTTGTTCCAAAATACCGTATAGACCAAAAAAGAAAAAAGTTTAACCCTGCGCTTACCCTACGGGAAAGCAGCTCACACAACAAATAAGGATTTTGCCAAGATTTCAATGCATAGACAAGTGTAGCGCTGTAGGTTTAAAAAGCTTATATAGATATAAGAATAAAGAAAACGTCTATGTCGAACAGCAAACATTGCAAAATATGACAGCTTAACAAATAAACAAATAAAGTCTCTGATGTTCTTCGGATGTTTTAAGGACTGAAAAGGACTGATGTTAGTCCAAAAATGTATATAGTTCCTTATTCACCACGTGGATAACGCATGCAAAGGTGTGATGGACCCTCCACATAGAGAAAAAGTGAAGGCTTACCAGATGGATAGTCCATATAAGAATAAAGAAGGGGGGCCACATAGCATAATACCGTTTGGAAAAACAGATTTATTAAAATAAGTAAACAACTTACATTTCAGTAGTAAAAAAGCGCTTCAAGTAAAATTATGGCAGGCAGTGGAGTCTCCCGACGCGTTTCGTCTTAAAAGACTTCATCTGGGGTACTCACCCACTGCTGCCATACCCCTTAATATACATATCTTAGCCCCCTTAATGAGGATACAGCTCGTGTCTAAATTTCTAAGGCACTTCCGGGTTTAGCCAAGATGGCGGACCCGCGTGCGTTCCACGCCTCTATTTAGTGTGTATATATGCGTTCCAGCATTGTACTGGGATGTTATTATAGAATGTAATGAGATTATGAGTGTAGGGATAAACTAAGAATAGAGACCACTTCCTCATAGGGATGTCCCCAATATAAAATAGTTATTACCACTCTCCATTCCATAGTGGAGAGTGTGGTCCGAGATAGGGAAGAACGAGTAGCCGGATGTGCGTCACCCATTCGGACGGGACGAACGCACATCACTTCCCTTCACATGGACTGCTACAAGTAAACAGCGGTTCAAGCCTCGTTTTGGTGTGTATCCACCAGGCAATAGAGCGTGCGTCACCACGTCGGACGGGGCGAAGGCACGTAACTACCCATCACAAGGGCAGCTGGAAGTAAACAGCGGATCAAGCCTCATTTTGATAATAATCAACCCAGTGATGTCAGTTAGACTCTGTATTGACAACACTGGGAAAGCACAGTGTGCAGTGACATAAACTCAAATCTGCGCAGCAAGAGATATGGTCTTCAAATGAATAAATAAATATGTGTAAATATGAAAATAATATATCAATGACTATTAACACTCAGTGTGTTCAGTGAGTAGTGATATCGTGATGGGAAAAATTAGTGAAATTAATAGGACGTGACGTGATAAGGTAAAAAATAAATGTGTGAATAAATATGCGTTTAAGGGAGTGGTGATAAATACCACCTTAGAGTGTTATAATGAGACTTTATTTGTTTATTTGTTAAGCTGTCATATTTTGCACCTTTTGCTGTTCGACATAGACGTTTTCTTTATTCTTATATCTATATAAGCTTTTTAAACCTACAGCGCTACACTTGTCTATGCATTGAAATCTTGGCAAAATCCTTATTTGTTGTGTGAGCTGCTTTCCCGTAGGGTAAGCGCAGGGTTAAACTTTTTTCTTTTTTGGTCTATACGGTATTTTGGAACAAACACTGCAGCTGCCCTTATCTCCATAGAGTTTTCATCTGCTATGATGGATATCTTTGATTATCGAGCCGCCCATAAGGTTAACACTGAGGGAGTATTTGTTACAACTGGGAGTGATACTGAGGTTGGAGGACTATTTTTGAGATTAAAGAATATCTTAACCACCGAACTTCACCTTCAGTGGGATTTAGTATTTTTACAACAATATATCTCAGAACAGATGGTACCAAGAAGCCTCCGGTGGGAAGTCCAACCTCAACAGGGTGAAACTGATTTAGACTCCTGGTTTAAATATTTTAATGATGCTGGTATTAATTTTCTTTTTTTCTTTATAATCAAAATTTTTTTATTTTCTGTTATACTTTTCACAATTCACAATTAAACATCCTTAATTTCATATTTTACAATAATTACGCAGGATTAACATATTAAACATTAATAAGAGACCAATTGGTAACATCATTCTCTTACAACTGACCCTATCCCCTCCCAATAAAAAAAAAAAAAAAAAAAGGGGAATGAGAAAACCGCTGCCTGTCTCAACCCCCTCCCTCCCCCAACATATGTTCGACAACCAAATATATCCTGTGATTGATGAGATTCCCAATATTTGTGCGTATCGGTCTGTGTATCCAATTCCACATTGACACCCCCACCCCCTACAACCAACATATTAAAACAAGCCTAAAACATACCAACAAAAAAAAAAAAAAAAAAGGGAAAACCCCCAGCCCCGTCCATACATTCCCCATGTTTATTATTGTTATTCTGTAATTGTTCCTCACTTCTAAGAAAAAAGAAAACCCACCACACCTGTACATACCCTGCGGTTATTGTTAATTATCCCATAATTATGTTTATTGGCCAATCATGGCCTAGTTCCTCACTTCTATTAAGTAATTTATTTAAAGTGATCCAATTAATCTTAAAATACCTTCATGTGTTACCCCCTATTGTGTAAGAGGCCACTAACGGCCATATTAAATATAACAACATCTATAAAAAAATTAATAAATAAAAAAATAAAAAAAAAAATAAAAAAAAAAAAAGGGAAAGAAAAAAAAAACAAAAAAACAAAGACCCTAGGTGATTAGCATAATTCCCATTGATTGTGTGTGTTTCACTCTTCATATCCCCTTCCTTAGTGACGTTCCCTACACCATGCGCTTACAAACCAGCACATTAAACAACAATAAGAAAAAAAAAAAAAAAAAAACACAAGAAAATTCACCTTGCCACCTCCCTCCCCCTTTTCACCAAATCAGGCATCTCATTATACGGGTAAAAGGGACAGGGGGGGGGGAGAGACAGCAGTCTAAACAAAAATAAATAAATAAATAAAAAAAAAAAAAACCCAATTCTTTCCTTTTCCTCCCTGGCTAAACCCCTATGCAACTAATCCAAGGTATTTATATGGCCCTGGCTCCCTGCACCTTCTCATTTCATATTTCCCTCTTAATCTATCCCCTGTACACACTGTATCCAGCCTGCCCATATGTCCTCAAATTCCCCTTTTTTGTCTTTAACTACATGAATCCATCTTTCCGCTTCCATTGTTCGGTTGACCTCCCTTTTCCAATCCTCTAATGTTGGGCAGGTATTCTGCTTCCAGAATCTTGGAATTAATACTTTGGCTGCATTTAATAAATGTGGTGTAATGCTCCTCCTATAGGCCTTGATTGTGCCAGTTGTTCCATAAAATAAGAAGTCCAAAGGTGTACACTCTATAGATCTAGGGGCTAACCTCTTGATCCATGGTGCAACTGCATCCCAGAATTCCTTAATCCTGGGGCATTCCCACCACAGATGAAGAAATGTACCCCTTTGCTCGCACCCTCTCCAGCATCGGGCATCTGCTGTTGGATATATCCTATTTAATCTTGCTGGTGTCCTATACCACCTTGTCAAAAATTTATAGGCCATTTCCTGAGAATACGAGCTTATGGATGTTGAATAAGTTGATTGGATCATTTTTTTAATTTGTTCGTCTGATAGTACTTTATTTAGTTCTCTTTCCCATTCCCAGACAAAGTATGGGATTGTTTTCTTTTGGGTACTAAGTATCAGGCTGTACATCTGGGACAACATATGTCTGCCATCCCCCAGGTTTACACACCGGCTCTCAAACATAGTTATTGTATTTAATGGTCTCAGAAGGGGTTTAATTTTTTTGAAAAAACTTTTCATTTGATTATATCTCCATCCTGTTATAGATATATTCCCTAGTGCTGTAACCAGCTCTGAATAAGTTGCTAAGGTCCCCCGTGGGGCAAACTTGCCACAGGTGACATCTCCATCCCTCCCCCATGCCCCCAGGAATCCTCCTCCCTCCCCCGGTGGGAACCATGGGAAACCCTCCAGTGGAGCTAAGGGGGACACCCATGGGGAGTACTCTCCTGTTTTATTTAGATTATCCCATGTTATCAGTGCGTTCCAGGTCAGGGGGGATGTCCATTTCGAGAGTCCTCTTTCCGTATTCGGAATCCAGGGAGCTCCTGCCAGGTTCCTCCCCGCTATAGCTTTCTCTAATGGGACCCACATTTTACTAGGGGAGTCATGACACCAATTCAAAATACGGACCAGCGACATTGCCTTATAGTATGTTGATATATCAGGAAGGCCCAATCCTCCTTCAGCCTTACTTCTACACAGGATGTCATATGTCAGCCTTGGTCTTTTATTATTCCACACAAATGCTGTAAAAGCCTTCCGTATCTGTTTAAAAAAGATTCCTGGTAACTTAATCGGAACTGTGTGTAACATATAAATAATTCTAGGTAGTATACACATCTTAATGGCACTCACTCTTCCAAACCATGTTAAATATTGTCCTGTCCATTTCTTTAAGTCCTCCCTTAACCCGGCTATTAGGGGAGTATAATTAAGATCATACAACATTTTTTGATCTGAGGTGACATGAATCCCTAAGTAAAACAGTGAATCTTTCTTCCACACAAAGGGGTATTCCCTCTTCAATATCTCTGCCATCTCTTGAGGGACATGACTGGGAAGAAGTATTGATTTTTCATAATTGATTTTAAAATTAGATAGCCTACCATATTTACCTACTTCCTGCATGAGTGACACTAGGGAAGTCTGAGGTGCTGAGAGGTAAAACAGCAGATCATCAGCATATGCTGATACCTTATGCTCTACGCCCCCCACACCTATTCCCCTTATCTCCCCGTTACCTCTAATCTTACAGAGAAATGGTTCTAACATTATGGCAAATATTAGCGGGGAAAGTGGGCACCCCTGCCTTGTTCCGTTTCGTATGTTGAGATAGTCCGAGATTGTACCATTCACTTTAACTCTTGCTGTTGGATCTGCGTAAAGGGCCATTATCCATCCCATCATACGGTCACCTAGACCCACTCCCTTCAGAAGTTCTTTCATAAAGCCCCAATTCACCCTATCGAAGGCTTTTTCTGCGTCCATCGATAGTACGATCCTTGGGGCTTTCTCTGGACCGTATTGTATCCAGTGGAGCAGATGAAGTGCCCGGATGGTATTATCCCTTGCCTCACGTCCTTTTACAAAACCTGTCTGGTCGGGGTGCACCAAATCCCCTATATGTTCTTGCAATCTCATAGCTAAAATTTTGGCAAGCAATTTAGTGTCTGAGTTGAGCAGAGAAATAGGCCTATAATTGGCGCAGTATTGAGGGTCTTTCCCCTCTTTGGGGATTATGGTTATATACGCCACCAGGGCTTCTGGGGGCAAAGAATTAACTGCATTAATAGAGTTAAAATAGTTACATAGCGGTTTTATCAACTCCGAAGAGAATTTTTTATAGTAAGCATTTGTCAGGCCATCCGGGCCAGGACTTTTCCCTGCTGGTAGGGCCGCTATTGCTCTGCTCAACTCATTCACCGTAATTGGCTGGTCCATTTCCGTCTTAATCATCTCAGATATGGTCGGCAAGGATGATTCCCTGATATATTCTCGTGTTTCCTCCCTTCTTTGATCTTCTTTATTTTCTAATTGAGCTGTCTCCGGTGTCTGAATGTTATATAGGGTCTGGTAGAATTTATGAAATTCTTTCGCTATGGCCTGTGTTTCCACTACTTTCCTGTTATGAATTAATAGATTATGAACATGTCTAGAATCTTGCTGCTTTTTAAGTTGTTTAGCTAATAGTCTCCCGCATTTGTTACCTTGCTCATAGAACCTATGGGCAAAATATCTATATTTATTGTTTATTTTACGACGCAGACATTGTGCAAGTTCTGTTCGAAGATGCCCTAGTTGTTGGATATCTGAGGGATCTAAGTTTTTTTTATGTTTAGTCTCTAATATGGTAATTTTCTCCAATAGCTCTGTCACTTCCCTTTTCCTTTCTTTCTTAATATAGGCTCCATAGGCTATTAATTCTCCCCTTATAACTGATTTATGAGCTTCCCACACTGACTGCTCAGACACCTCTCCTGGCGTATTCCTTTCAAAATATTCCCGTATTTTTACTATTAACTCTTCAGTTATCTTTTTGTTATCCAGTAGCGATTCGTTCAATCGCCAGGTTCGTTCTATATGCCCTGTCTGGTTCGGGAAGAATGTTAACGTTATTGGGGCGTGATCCGAGATAGTTATAGCTTCAATAGTACAGTCCCGGACACTCTCCAGATAGAATTGATCTACCATGAATACATCAATACGCGAATACATTTTATGTGCTGTAGAGTAATAAGTATAATCTTTTGCTTCATTATGCAATGCCCGCCAGCTATCAACCAGATGTTGGGTGCGTAGGCGTTGTTTTAAATATTTTAGGGCTCTAAAAGATATGGAGGATTTCCCTGATGTTGTGTCTAGACCCGGGTCTAGTACCATGTTGATGTCTCCACCCAGGATCAGACATCCTTCCCTGAATTTCTCCAGCGCCCTCAGCATTTCGACAAGAAATTTAATTGTTCCCATATTTGGAGCATAAATAGCAGCAAATGTATATCGCTGGCCATATATTGCCCCCTTGACAAATAAGAAACGACCTTCTCTGTCTGTTTGAACAGACGTTAATACCCATGGGCAAGTTTTTCTAAATGCTGTTGTGACCCCTCTTGCCCTTGCAATCGGTGATACTGCATGATACCAATGGCTGAACATATGTCTCGGTAGGTTAGGTATTGATTTCTCCCTAAAGTGCGTTTCTTGGAGAAATGCTATGTCCGCTGCATAATGTTGTAATTCATGCCAAAGTTGGCCCCTTTTATGTTGTGAACCCAGTCCCTTCACATTATAGGATACAATCCTTAATGGTGCAGCCATCCTTCAAGAGAAAACCAAAAAAAAGAGAGCCAATACCATATTTGCCATTTGCCTGGAGGAAACAAAACAAAACAAAACAAAACAAAACAAAACAAAACAAAACAACAAAAAAAAAAAACAAGAAGAAAAAAAAAAATGGAGAAAAAAAGCCCAGAAAAATTCCAACCCACCCTTCCACCCCCCTCCTCCCCCCAGACACTCCAAAAGTATCTCCCCATTCGGAGTATCTTATCTAACTGGTGGAGGGGTCCGGGCACACCCCCTGTGCCAGATCCCCTCCATCCCCTCACTAGTACCAGTTCAACCAGTCCCATTATATCGGGACCTACCTAATGGAACAATATAACCCCACGGGTCACCTTCTAATTCCCTCCTCCCCGAACTCTTTCTCTTATATTCTCCCTGTGTCTAAATCTTAACTATATCAACTAAAAATCCTTTTTTCCTTTTTCCTTCTCTTTTCCCATCTCTTCCCTCTCTCTTCCTTCTCTTTAATATTAGTGATTTCTTTGTAGCTGCTTCCTATACTATGTCTTACCCTCCAAAGATCTGTGTATGTTCCCCTCTTCACTCTTACAGTAATGGCTAATTTCCTCCACCTTTACCCATCACCCTTATATCACCTATTACACCTATTTTGTATATTGAGTGTCACTCCTCATCCCATTCCTTAAACCCGTTCACTTAGCATTGAGTTCCGTATACTTTATACAATTAGGTTATCTTCTAATCTTCTTTTTTCTCTTATCTTCTCCTTTATTCCTTCTCTTCCCCCTTCTCTTCCTTTTCCTAAGCGGGGTCATGCCTTCCATAGCGGTTTCTACGTTGGGCCTTAGGGGAGACTTGGTGCCATTGTTCGGGCCGCTGTAGGAGAGTCCCCTTTTTTTGAGTCCTCCAGTCTGTGAAGTCTACTGCCGGGAGGTCCAGTGTTTCCACAAATGACTGTAGATTGTCCTTCGTACGTAGAGTTGCTGTTCTACCATTTCTTGACGCTGTCAAGCTAAATGGGAATCCCCACCGATAATTTAACTCCTTTAAACACAGGGCTTCAAGCAGAGGCCGGACAGCTCACCGTTGGAACAGAGTCCTGCGTGTTAGGTCTGGATATAGTGATAGAGTCATGCCATCAAATAGGATTTCAGGGCTACTGCGGGCCAATCTCATTATGGTTTCCTTTATTGTGTACTTATGTAATCTACATATAACGTCCCTAGCTTTCTCCTTGTTCTGAGTGGAGTATGTGGGGACTCGGTGAATCCGATCTATCTCAATACTTTCAGGTATGGAGGTCCCCATAATTTGACAGAAAACTTTTTGGGCCACTGAGGTTAAATCAGTTGTTTGAATTGTTTCAGATAGCCCTTTTATGCGGATATTCTGCCTTCTGTCTCTGTTCTCGTAATCATCGAGCTGATCCTTATATAGATTTAGAACATCCTCATGCTCCTTGATCGAGTCCTGGACCTCCGTCACCGCCTGTATCGTTGCCTCATAGTAATCTTCCAAGCTTTCCACCCTATGCCCTAGTGCCTTTGTATCTTCTTTTAGGTTCTCTACCGCCTGCTGGAAAGCCTGCTCCACCGTGCTGATTAGTTGCTGGATATCAGTCCTTGTAGGGAGGGCCCTTAGTAGATCTTTAATTTCCTTAATTTCTTTCTCGGCTTCCCCCGCCTCTCCCCTTGGAGCCGGGGACCGTATCTCCCTTTTTTCCCACGAGGGGTCTGTAGAGTAGCCGCGGCCTGCCAATGCTTGCTTTTCCTCTTTCGTTACTGATTCTCCCTCCAGAGGTGGAGTTCCTCTCTCTATCATAGCTGAGTTTTCCTTGAGGGGTGAAGCATCTAGAATCTTACTATTTACGGGTTCAGGGGGGTTGTGTTCCACCATCAAAGTGTCCCCTTTCTGTGTGTCTCCTCCTTTATTTTCGCCCTTTCCTTGATCTTTTTCCATCCTTTCCATATTAAGCATCTCCACTTCAAGTCCCAGACTATCTTGTCCCCCTCCTATTATAACTTTTCCCATGCTTGGGGAGTGTTGCTTAGTATTAGGGATATTTCTCTCAGGTAGCTTCCTCCCTCGCCCTATTGTCGGGGACCCCCTTCCTTGCTCTATGTAATTTCGTCCAGCCACTTGTGTACCGCGTCCTGATGTTAGCGACTTACGTTCCATTTGCTTCCCGGCGTCTTGTTTAGTCTCTAGAAAGAGCTGCAAGTACTGCTTCCTCAGTGGTGTTGGCACTTCCTACTGTTTGACAACGCCCATACTTTGTAGGTGCTGTCATAAGCACACATCACTATAATCCAAGAGGAGATACTGTAGAGAAGGGGTTTCCATGCTGCTGGAATTTAGGCAGTGGTTTTGCAGCATGGTTAGCCCTTAAAAACTGTGGGAGGAGTTAGGGTGGTAAATTTGGCTATAATAATAATAATAACTAGAAAAGGTACAATTTCTGGGGAAATTGTGAAAAGTGTTCTTGCCTCTACAACTGGAGTGGGCGGAGTAACCAGATTAGGAGGGCTATCAATATAGTATCTATCTTGCAAGCTAACTGGGAAGGGGGACCTAAACAGGAAGGTATGTTACTCTGCTTAGACTTAAAAAAAGCCTTCTCCACCTCTCTCTTCCAGCCCCCCCAGATGATTTCTCTGCTCTGCACGTGGGGAGAGATAAAGTCTTATCCCTCCTGACTCACTGCGATTTCCTTTTGCTGGTTGCTGCGCAGCTTGTCGGCGTGTAGTCATTATCAATATCTATATCTCATGTGTAGATTTTAGGAGGGGAGGGGAGGGTCATTAGTCCATAGAAGTCTTATAAAGTCTTATACAGCTATGTATTTTACAGTCCTCTGACCTTTTGGGGGGGGGGGAGATCCCCAAAGTACAATATGGATCAGTATCGATTACTCCTATTCACAGTGGATTGTTCCCCCTCTTTTCAGTTTTGCAGGGGGGTATATGTGGAGATGCCCTTGTGAGACTACAGGGTATATGCGTTTAGCCTTTTTCCTTATACAGGTCCTCTCAAAGGGGAGGAAAGAGGAGATTTCTTGTGGAGTTAACTGGAGAGTGGGCAAATAAAGTCTTTTAAAACATTCTAGTAAATCATTTTCTCAGTCCATCAAAGCTCATCCAGAATCTTTCACCTTGTGATACTATAGGTCAGAGAGGATCAGAGCAGACAGTTTTTCAGTTATATTAATAGTCCTTGTCCCTCTGATCCTGCTCTACCTGACCAGCTTCTACCTGTTCACAGTGGGATGTTCCCCCCTTTTCAGTTTTGCAGGGGGGTATATGTGGAGATGCCCTTGTGAGACTGCAGGGTATATGCGTTTAGCCTTTTTCCTTATACAGATCCTCTCAAAGGTCCTCTCAAAAGGTGCTCTACCTGATCAGCTTCTACCTGTTCACAGTGGGATGTTCCCCCCTTTTCAGTTTTGCAGGGGGGTATATATGGGGAATGCCCTTGTGAGACTGCAGGGTATATGCGTTTAGCCTTTTTCCTTATACAAGTCCTCTCAAAGGTCCTCTCAAAGGGGAGGAAAGAGGAGATTTCTTGTGGGGTTAACTGGAGAGTGGGCAAATAAAGTCTTTTAAAACATTCTAGTAAGTCATTTTCTCAGTCCATCAAAGCTCATCCAGAATCTTTCACCTTGTGATGCTATAGGTCAGAGAGGATCAGAGCAGACAGTTTTTCAGTTATATTAATAGTCCTTGTCCCTCTGATCCTGCTCTACCTGACCAGCTTCTTTAACAGCTCTATACTTTCCAGTACAAAATATATAAGTGCTCTATACTTTCAGGTACAAGATATGTGTATAAGTGCACATTTAAGGTGTTAATTTGGCTGATCCTACCCGGTTTCCAGGAATATCCATGCACTTCATCCTTCCACGATTCACCTCCCAGGCGTCTCTGAGGCTCAGCTGAGCGGTGTATGGCTTCTCAGAGGTTATGCAGGAGCCGCCATCCCGTTTCCCTCATACCGCTATTTGTTGGTAGTTCACCCGTCCTCCGGGGGTCCGGGCTTCTCCTCCCCGTCCTCTCACCAGCCTGGCGCACAACAGCACACAGTAGCGGCTCTCGATCCACCTATCACAGCCGCTTGCTAGACTGCACACTGCTGCTGCCCCCCTCCAAGCATAGAGAGACGCCAGCCGACCCTCAGTCAGCCAGCTGAGCGATGAATGTCTGGAGCGCAACGGAGAAATCAGCAGTTTGTTCCGGGTAGGTCTGCTTTTTCAGGGCTTTGACATATACACAGGAGCTCAGAGTCAGACGTCTGCATGTTAGCTCAGGGAGGAGCCCATGAACACTCACAGCCCCACACCTGCGAGCATTCCTCCATCTCAGGAAGTGGTATTAATTTTCTAAATGTACTTATTTCTAAGAAAAAGAACAGATTGGTTTCTCTTGATAGGGAGATCAAGGAATTAAAAGACAAATTATTGGCACATAAAAATACCCAAGAATACAATTCTCTGTCCTCCAACCTCCAGAGCCATCTTGAAAAGGAAGACAGAGATCAGAAATATAAAAAACAGAAGAAATATTCCAGAGATGTTGGAGACTATAGAAATAATGGTGTTTTTGGGTGGCAGAAACTCTTCTTGGTTGCTCCACCTATGGAGGTTTCGTCTTGCTACCAAGGGTCGGCCCTCTAGGGGCACAGAGAGATATAATGAAGACCCTTATAAATCCCAACCAAGAGTGCGTCATTACAGCCCACAGACTCCCAAAAACTTTTCAAGGGGGAGGGGCAATCATAGAGGGAAACGTGGTGGTAGGGGTAACCCCAGAGGGGATGTATACCACTCTGCCACACGTCCCCATTGGGAGTATGATAACCAACCCCAACGCCCCCCATTTTCAAGACATGAGACACGTCCTGATTCATATTGCGACGAGAGTCCTTACTATCGTTACCCCTCCTCCCCAATCCGCACCTATAATAGATACTCACCCCTCAGAGATACCCACACCAGGAGAGACAGCTATGTAGATCCTTCATATACTCAAAACCCTATGACCTATCATAATCAGGGTTTTCATGAGGACCGACACGCCAGAAAACGGGGTCCAGACCCAAGAGAGGGTGCCGAGGGGGAGGAGAGTACAGAGAAGAAAAGAGAAAAAGAGTGTAGTAGGACAAGGGGTATTTAATTTGAGTACCCAGGCACTCACTCATGCCGATATGTTAGTGCTTGATAAAGGTCTCAAATACGCCCCCCCCAAGAAATTAAATAAATTTCATACGTTCATTGACGTCCACAAATTCATACGTAAAATTAACATCCAAAGGTACTTGATTTCCAATCCCACTCGAACTGATTACCCAGCAGCTACCTCAGGTACTGTACATTCGGGATTATCTAACCCTTCCCTATTCGTCCCTCCGGTCCCTATTACTCCTGCAGTAAAAATCTTTAGGGATCTCGTTCTTGACGATCTCGCTAGACTGCCAGAAAAACACATTCGACATTCATCATTGCCAAAAAAAGGATTACAATCCTTGTGTGCACGATAAAATTTAGTTGTCCGCCCCGCGGACAAGAGAGGAGGAATAGTGGTGTTGGATAAGAGCCAATATGATGAGGAGATGTATCGGATATTGAGAGAACCAGATACTTATGTAGAACTCTCCAACAATCCTACTAGTATATACAAAAAACAACTACAGACCCTTATAACTAAAGGTTATGATTCTAGGATTCTAAACAAAAAAGAAAAAGCTTTCCTGATACCTTCTGCACCAAGAATCCCCACCATCTACTATTTGCCAAAAATCCACAAAAATCCGACGTGCCCCCCAGGGAGACCCATCGTGAGTGGTATTAATTCTATTACTTCTAGAATAGGCAAATACATTGACTTCTACTTGCAACCCATTGTTTCAAAGACACCTTCTTTCTTGAAAGATACCAGCTCCACGATTAAACGTTTGGAAGAGATTCAGCTACAGAAAGGTTTTATTATGACCACAGCGGATGTGGCCTCGTTATACACGTGCATACCACACGAGAGAGGCATAGAAGCTGTCAGACACTTCCTTTATCGGGAAGAATCCCTGGCTCCCTTTCAGTGCGATTATTTGATAGAGTTGCTTGAATTCGCGACCAAACATAACTGTTTTTGGTTTGATCAAAGGTACTATCTGCAACAACGTGGAGTGGCCATGGGAGCAAAATTCGCTCCGAGCCTTGCGAACCTCTTCATGGCCAAGTGGGAGGAGGATGTCGTCTATGCCCATAGAACCACCTCATTGGTCCTGTGGGTCAGATATATAGACGAAATCCTCCTCCTATGGAGTGGTACTCCAGAATCATTGAAACAATTTTTCGAGCACCTTAACACCAACGATAGAGGTATCTCCTTATCTTATGAAGCTAGCGAAAATGAGATCCACTTCCTTGACCTAGAAATTAAGATCGTTAACAATCAATTTGAATTCAATACTTATTTCAAGCCAACAGATCGAAACAGCTTCATCCCCAGGGATAGCTGTCACCATAGATCTTGGCTTAATGCAGTCCCTCGCAGTCAGTTTCTGCGTCTTCGTAGGAACTGCACAAATTTAGATGTATTCATAGAACAAGCAAATATTTTAAACCAACGTTTTCTCGACAAGGGGTATGACAACACCACTCTAGAATTAGACCTCCAGAGAGTCACTAATATGGACAGGAATTCTCTGTTTGAGGCGAAACCTGACAGAGAACCAGATTCCACATTTAAGTGGGCAATGCTAACCTCATATTCAGTGCAACACAAACAAATCAAAAGTATAGTGAAAAAGCATTGGGGGGTGTTGAAGCAAGACAATATTTTAGGTAAAATGTTACCGGAACAAGCCAAACTAATTTATAAAGGAGCACCATCCCTACGTGGCCTAGTAGCACCCAATGTTACGAACCCTCCAGTGCGTCCTTCATTTTTCCATAACTTGACTGGATTTTTTCCATGTAAGAAATGTGTTGTATGTCAACATAATGTATTAATGGGACGCAAGACAACAGATTTTATATCGACAGTTACAGGGAAAAGGTATACTATCAAGCCTTTCTGTACATGTAATTCTAGATATGTAGTATATTTGATTACATGTCCATGTGGCCAACAATATGTTGGCCGCACAACGAGAACTTTCACCAGAAGAGTAGGTGAACATATTGCCCTTATTAAAGGGAGGAAGTCGAAACATAGCGTACCCAGACATTTCAAGGAATTCCATAACGGTAACCCACTAGGTTCACAATTTCTAGTTATTGACCAATACACCCCACCTTGGAGAGGGGGTGCTAAGACCAGGGGCGTCTCCCGTCTAGAGACATTCTGGATACATGAGCTACAGTCCCTCTCCCCAAGGGGTATGAATATGGAAATTGACATTAACGCATTTATCAATGATTCTTAGTTCACTTGAGAGCAAGTAGAGGTTTTTTATGTTGATGTTTAATTGTGTAGAACTCTTTTGAGAATATATCTCGGGTCTATGGAGGCCAAATTTATATACATACATAGAAAGGCTTCATGGACATCGACATTGTCACTATAAAGATCCTTCACATTTTAGATTCAGAGGTGTTTTTTGGTCCACATTATAACACTCTAAGGTGGTATTTATCACCACTCCCTTAAACGCATATTTATTCACACATTTATTTTTTATTTTTTATTTTTATTTTTATTTTTTATTTTTATTTTTTATTATTTATTTTTTATTTTTTATTTTTTATTTTTTATTTTATATCTTATTTTTTATTTTTTATTTTTTATTTTTTATTTTATTTTATTTTTATTATTTTATATTTTATATTTCTTTTTTTTTTTCTTTTCATATAATATATTTTTATTTCTATTACCTTATCACGTCACGTCCTATTAATTTCACAAATTTTTCCCATCACGATATCACTACTCACTGAACACACTGAGTGTTAATAGTCATTGATATATTATTTTCATATTTACACATATTTATTTATTCATTTGAAGACCATATCTCTTGCTGCGCAGATTTGAGTTTATGTCACTGCACACTGTGCTTTCCCAGTGTTGTCAATACAGAGTCTAACTGACATCACTGGGTTGATTATTATCAAAATGAGGCTTGATCCGCTGTTTACTTCCAGCCGCTCTTGTGATGGGTAGTTACGTGCCTTCGCCCCGTCCGACGTGGTGACGCACGCTCTATTGCCAGGTGGATACACACCAAAACGAGGCTTGAACCACTGTTTACTTGTAGCAGTCCATGTGAAGGGAAGTGATGTGCGTTCGTCCCGTCCGAATGGGTGACGCACATCCGGCTACTCGTTCTTCCCTATCTCGGACCACACTCTCCACTATGGAATGGAGAGTGGTAATAACTATTTTATATTGGGGACATCCCTATGAGGAAGTGGTCTCTATTCTTAGTTTATCCCTACACTCATAATCTCATTACATTCTATAATAACATCCCAGTACAATGCTGGAACGCATATATACACACCAAATAGAGGCGTGGAATGCACGCGGGTCCGCCATCTTGGCTAAACCCGGAAGTGCCTTAGAAATTTAGACACGAGCTGTATCCTCATTAAGGGGGCTAACATATCTATATTAAGGGGTATGGCAGCAGTGGGTGAGTACCCCAGATGAAGTCTTTTAAGACGAAACGCGTCAGGAGACTCCACTGCCTGCCATAATTTTACTTGAAGCGCTTTTTTACTACTGAAATGTAAGTTGTTTACTTATTTTAATAAATCTGTTTTTCCAAACGGTATTATGCTATGTGGCCCCCCTTCTTTATTCTTATATGGACTATCCATCTGAGATGATCCGTGGGAAGGTTTGCCATCCATTCTAAAGTTCCGTCAGGAGTCTGGATATGTTCTGAAGTTTTACTGCCATCCAATCGTGAGGTTCCTCCTTTTGATTGCCCGTTGGGGTTACAAGCTTGATTGACTCATTGAACGTACGTTCTTATGAGTTCAATCCTTCTGGTAAGCCTTCACTTTTTCTCTATGTGGAGGGTCCATCACACCTTTGCATGCGTTATCCACGTGGTGAATAAGGAACTATATACATTTTTGGACTAACATCAGTCCTTTTCAGTCCTTAAAACATCCGAAGAACATCAGAGACTTTATTTGTTTATTTGTTAAGCTGTCATATTTTGCACTTTTTGCTGTTCGACATAGACGTTTTCTTTATTCTTATATCTATATAAGCTTTTTAAACCTACAGCGCTACACTTGTCTATGCATTGAAATCTTGGCAAAATCCCTATTTGTTGTGTGAGCTGCTTTCCCGTAGGGTAATCGCAGGGTTAAACTTTTTTCTTTTTTGGTCTATACGGTATTTTGGAACAAACACTGCAGCTGCCCTTATCTCCATAGAGTTTTCATCTGCTATGATGGATATCTTTGATTATCGAGCCGCCCATAAGGTTAACACTGAGGGAGTATTTGTTACAACTGGGAGTGATACTGAGGTTGGAGGACTATTTTTGAGATTAAAGAATATCTTAACCACCGAACTTCACCTTCAGTGGGATTTAGTATTTTTACAACAATATATCTCAGAACAGATGGTACCAAGAAGCCTCCGGTGGCAAGTCCAACCTCAACAGGTTGAAACTGATTTAGACTCCTGGTTTAAATATTTTAATGATGCTGGTATTAATTTTCTAAATGTACTTATTTCTAAGAAAAAGAACAGATTGGTTTCTCTTGATAGGGAGATCAAGGAATTAAAAGACAAATTACTGGCACATAAAAATACCCAAGAATACAATTCTCTGTCCTCCAACCTCCAGAGCCATCTTGAAAAGGAAGACAGAGATCAGAAATATAAAAAACAGAAGAAATATTCCAGAGATGTTGGAGACTATAGAAATAATGGTATTTTTGGGTGGCAGAAACTCTTCTTGGTTGCTCCACCTATGGAGGTTTCGTCTGGCAACATCGAAACGACTGTGCCAACAACCGCCTCTATACCTTCAACATCTCTAGCCTCCCAACCCCTTGCTACCAAGGGTCGACCCTTTAGGGGCACAGAGAGATATAATGAAGACCCTTATAAATCCCAACCAAGAGTGCGTCATTACAGCCCACAGACTCCCAAAAACTTTTCAAGGGGGAGGGGCAATCATAGAGGGAAACGTGGTGGTAGGGGTAACCCCAGAGGGGATGTATACCACTCTGCCACACGTCCCCATTGGGAGTATGATAACCAACCCCAATGCCCCCCATTTTCAAGACATGAGACACGTCCTGATTCATATTGCGACGAGAGTCCTTACTATCGTTACCCCTCCTCCCCAATCCGCACCTATAATAGATACTCACCCTCAGAGATACCCACACCAGGAGAGACAGCTATGTAGATCCTTCGTATACTCAAAACCCTATGACCTATCATAAACAGGGTTTTCACGAGGACCGACACGCCAGAAAACGGGGTCCAGACCCAAGAGAGGGTGCCGAGGGGGGAGGAGAGTACAGAGAAGAAAAGAGAAAAAGAGTGTAGTAGGACAAGGGGTATTTAATTTGAGTACCCAGGCACTCACTCATGCCGAAATGTTAGTGCTTGATAAAGGTCTCAAATACGCCCCCCCCAAGAAATTAAATAAATTTCATACGTTCATTGACGTCCACAAATTCATACGTAAAATTAACATCCAAAGGTACTTGATTTCCAATCCCACTCGAACTGATTACCCAGCAGCTACCTCAGGTACTGTACATTCGGGATTATCTAACCCTTCCCTATTCGTCCCTCCGGTCCCTATTACTCCTGCAGTAAAAATCTTTAGGGATCTCGTTCCTGACGATCTCGCTAGACTGCCAGAAAAACACATTCGACATTCATCATTGCCAAAAAAAGGATTACAATCCTTGTGTGCACGAAAAAATTTAGTTGTCCGCCCCGCGGACAAGGGAGGAGGAATAGTTGTGTTGGATAAGAGCCAATATGATGAGGAGATGTATCGGATATTGAGAGAACCAGATACTTATGTAGAACTCTCCAACAATCCTACTAGTATATACAAAAAACAACTACAGACCCTTATAACTAAAGGTTATGATTCTAGGATTCTAAACAAAAAAGAAAAAGCTTTCCTGATACCTTCTGCACCAAGAATCCCCACCATCTACTATTTGCCAAAAATCCACAAAAATCTGACGTGCCCCCCAGGGAGACCCATCGTGAGTGGTATTAATTCTATTACTTCTAGAATAGGCAAATACATTGACTTCTACTTGCAACCCATTGTTTCAAAGACACCTTCTTTCTTGAAAGATACCAGCTCCACGATTAAACATTTGGAAGAGATTCAGCTACAGAAAGGTTTTATTATGGCCACAGCGGATGTGGCCTCGTTATACACGTGCATACCACACGAGAGAGGCATAGAGGCTGTCAGACACTTCCTTTATCGGGAAGAATCCCTGGCTCCCTTTCAGTGCGATTATTTGATAGAGTTGCTTGAATTCGCGACCAAACATAACTATTTTTGGTTTGATCAAAGGTACTATCTGCAACAACGTGGAGTGGCCATGGGAGCAAAATTCGCTCCGAGCCTTGCGAACCTCTTCATGGCCAAGTGGGAGGAGGATGTCATCTATGCCCATAGAACCACCTCATTGGTCCTGTGGGCCAGATATATAGACGACATCCTCCTCCTATGGAGTGGTACTCCAGAATCATTGAAACAATTTTTCGAGCACCTTAACACCAACGATAGAGGTATCTCCTTATCTTATGAAGCTAGCGAAAATGAGATGCACTTCCTTGACCTAGAAATTAAGATCGTTAACAATCAATTTGAATTCAATACTTATTTCAAGCCAACAGATCGAAACAGCTTCATCCCCAGGGATAGCTGTCACCATAGATCTTGGCTTAATGCAGTCCCTCGCAGTCAGTTTCTGCGTCTTCGTAGGAACTGCACAAATTTAGATGTATTCATAGAACAAGCAAATATTTTAAAACAACGTTTTCTCGACAAGGGGTATGACAACACCACTCTAGAATTAGACCTCCAGAGAGTCACTAATATGGACAGGAATTCTCTGTTTGAGGCGAAACCTGACAGAGAACCAGATTCCACATTTAAGTGGGCAATGCTAACCTCATATTCAGTGCAACACAAACAAATCAAAAGTATAGTGAAAAAGCATTGGGGGGTGTTGAAGCAAGACAATATTTTAGGTAAAATGTTACCGGAACAAGCCAAACTAATTTATAAAGGAGCACCATCCCTACGTGGCCTAGTAGCACCCAATGTTACGAACCCTCCAGTGCGTCCTTCATTTTTCCATAACTTGACTGGATTTTTTCCATGTAAGAAATGTGTTGTATGTCAACATAATGTATTAATGGGACGCAAGACAACAGATTTTATATCGACAGTTACAGGGAAAAGGTATACTATCAAGCCTTTCTGTACATGTAATTCTAGATATGTAGTATATTTGATTACATGTCCATGTGGCCAACAATATGTTGGCCGCACAACGAGAACTTTCACCAGAAGAGTAGGTGAACATATTGCCCTTATTAAAGGGAGGAAGTCGAAACATAGCGTACCCAGACATTTCAAGGAATTCCATAACGGTAACCCACTAGGTTCACAATTTCTAGTTATTGACCAATACACCCCACCTTGGAGAGGGGGTGCTAAGACCAGGGGCGTCTCCCGTCTAGAGACATTCTGGATACATGAGCTACAGTCCCTCTCCCCAAGGGGTATGAATATGGAAATTGACATTAACGCATTTATCAATGATTCTTAGTTCACTTGAGAGCAAGTAGAGGTTTTTTATGTTGATGTTTAATTGTGTAGAACTCTTTTGAGAATATATCTCGGGTCTATGGAGGCCAAATTTATATACATACATAGAAAGGCTTCATGGACATCGACATTGTCACTATAAAGATCCTTCACATTTTAGATTCAGAGGTGTTTTTTGGTCCACATTATAACACTCTAAGGTGGTATTTATCACCACTCCCTTAAACGCATATTTATTCACACATTTATTTTTTATTTTTTATTTTTTATTTTTATTTTTTATTTTTATTTTTTATTATTTATTTTTTATTTTTTATTTTTTATTTTATATCTTATTTTTTATTTTTTATTTTTTATTTTATTTTATTTTTATTATTTTATATTTTATATTTCTTTTTTTTTTTTTTTTGATATAATATATTTTTATTTCTATTACCTTATCACATCACGTCCTATTAATTTCACTAATTTTTCCCATCACGATATCACTACTCACTGAACACACTGAGTGTTAATAGTCATTGATATATTATTTTCATATTTACACATATTTATTTATTCATTTGAAGACCATATCTCTTGCTGCGCAGATTTGAGTTTATGTCACTGCACACTGTGCTTTCCCAGTGTTGTCAATACAGAGTCTAACTGACATCACTGGGTTGATTATTATCAAAATGAGGCTTGATCCGCTGTTTACTTCCAGCTGCCCTTGTGATGGGTAGTTACGTGCCTTCGCCCAGTCCGACGTGGTGACGCACGCTCTATTGCCAGGTGGATACACACCAAAACGAGGCTTGAACCGCTGTTTACTTGTAGCGGTCCATGTGAAGGGAAGTGATGTGCGTTCGTCCCGTCCGAATGGGTGACGCACATCCGGCTACTCGTTCTTCCCTATCTCGGACCACACTCTCCACTATGGAATGGAGAGTGGTAATAACTATTTTATATTGGGGACATCCCTATGAGGAAGTGGTCTCTATTCTTAGTTTATCCCTACACTCATAATCTCATTACACTCTATAATAACATCCCAGTACAATGCTGGAACGCATATATACACACCAAATAGAGGCGTGGAACGCACGCGGGTCCGCCATCTTGGCTAAACCCGGAAGTGCCTTAGAAATTTAGACACGAGCTGTATCCTCATTAAGGGGGCTAAGATATCTATATTAAGGGGTATGGCAGCAGTGGGTGAGTACCCCAGATGAAGTCTTTTAAGACGAAACGCGTCGGGAGACTCCACTGCCTGCCAAAATTTTACTTGAAGCGCTTTTTTACTACTGAAATGTAAGTTGTTTACTTATTTTAATAAATCTGTTTTTCCAAACGGTATTATGCTATGTGGCCCCCCTTCTTTATTCTTATATGGACTATCCATCTGAGATGATCCGTGGGAAGGTTTGCCATCCATTCTAAAGTTCCGTCAGGAGTCTGGATATGTTCTGAAGTTTTACTGCCATCAAATCGTGAGGTTCCTCCTTTTGATTGCCCGTTGGGGTTACAAGCTTGATTGACTCATTGAACGTACGTTCTTATGAGTTCAATCCTTCTGGTAAGCCTTCACTTTTTCTCTATGTGGAGGGTCCATCACACCTTTGCATGCGTTATCCACGTGGTGAATAAGGAACTATATACATTTTTGGACTAACATCAGTCCTTTTCAGTCCTTAAAACATCCGAAGAACATCAGAGACTTTATTTGTTTATTTGTTAAGCTGTCATATTTTGCATTTCTTGCTGTTCGACATAGACGTTTTCTTTATTCTTATATCTATATAAGCTTTTTAAACCTACAGCGCTACACTTGTCTATGCATTGAAATCTTGGCAAAATCCTTATTTGTTGTGTGAGCTGCTTTCCCGTAGGGTAAGCGCAGGGTTAAACTTTTTTCTTTTTTATCAATACAGATATGCCTATAGAATATGTAGTATAAGTAGAATGGTATTGTCTATAATATTGTGCATGCTTCAGGTAGTTTAACTTGTATATATTTAAATTAATCTCCTGCAGGCAGATAATAGACAGAGAAAACTGTCTCAATGTAGTAAACATTGCCTGGCTCGCCAAACCCCGTAATATTCGAAGATACCAAAACTTGCATTAAAGCCGACATATTGTGATAATTTCAAGTTTGAATCTAAAATCCTCAAATAGCCCTTATAGTTAAAGGATGCAATATTGAAAAAGGTCCCATTTATAAGAGGTAGCCACTTCAATAGTATCACCAGGCAAAAGTCCCAGCATATACACGGTCGGACTTTCAGCCAACAAGCTCACATCCAACATTTGTTGTCGGAAAATTCATTAGTGTGTACGGGGCCTAAGACTTTGTAGAGTTTTGGGTGACTTAAAGCCTCCTTTCTTAGGTCCATATCTTACTTGGCAGCAAGACTTTGTTAGTTATACTCAGCTGTCCACATTACTTTATATATGCAAGCAGACTGATGCTCAGGGCTCTTTCGTGCTTTCTGCTGTGATAGCCTCCTGCTAGTCGAAAAGACTGAGTGCTGCCAGAACCCTAAATGGGACAAGTGTCCCCTGCTTGTGTTAAGGGACCCCTTATTGTTAGTGAGGAACTGACCTTAATTTTGTTATTGGCCTTGTTGTAAAGCCCTCCTGCATTGAGCTTTGTGTTTGTTTGCTACTTGCTGAATTAAAGTGCAGGACATAATATTTTTTTCTTTTTTGTTCTTGAACAATTACTGGATGACATGGATATATCCATGCCCTCTGGATTTTTTACAGGCACGTGTTAGTTCTTTGGAGATTCCTTTCAATCTACCGTCAGTATGTGTTTCGAATTGAGATTAGAACATATGATTTTTTTTTTTTTGGTTTGTTTTAATCAATTTATGGCTAAGGGAATTAGAATAAAGGCACTATGGGGTTTATTTACTAAAGGCAAATCCTCTTTGCACTACAAGTGCACTACAAGTGCACTTGGAAGTGCAGTCACTGTAGATCTGAGGGTAACGTGCAAGGAAAATAAAAAACAGCATTTTTGCTTGTACATCATTGGATGATAAAATCAGCAGAGCTTCCCCTCATTTCAGATCTCCCCCTCAGATCTTGCAGTGCACTTGTATTGCAGAGTGGATTTGCCTTTAGTAAATTAACCCCTCTGTGTATTTGGCGATGTCTATATATATAAGACCTCTCGTATAATCGCTACTGAGGGGAATTGTGAATTTTTAATGCCTTATGTGAGTTTTGTACAAGTTTTTGGATTTTTCTTTTTTGTTGTTGTTGTATTTTTTCTAATTTTATAGATTTGCCAAATACACGCACCAGATAATTATGATGAAAATATAAACCTTTTTATCACAAAGAACTTTAAAATTGAAAATTTGTTGTCGGACTTTCTGCCAACAAATATTGGCTAGCAGGTTCTCAAATTTTCCGCCAACAAAACTTTGTTGTCGGAATTTCCAATCGTGTGTACACAAGTCTGACACAAAAAAGTTTACGGATGCTCGGAATCAAGCAGAAGGAGCCGCACTGGCTATTGAACTTCCTTTTTCTCAGGTCATCGTACACCTTGTACATCACCATGTTCCCACATTCGTAATTGTTGGCCAACATTTGTGTGACCTTGTGTATGCAAGACAAGTTGGAGCCAACAACCTTCAAACAAAATTCCATGGTTTTGTTGTCAGAAAGTCTGATCGTGTGTATGGGGCACTAGGGTTTCAGTACCCAAAACAGAACTTAAATTAGAACTATAGGCACTTTTTTTTTTATTTTGGATAGAGTAAGAGAGGGTTTTAACCCCTGTAAGATTTTTTTTTGCCATCTGTGTCCCATTGCAGAGATTTCTATTCACTTCCTGTCCCATAGCTAAACAGGAAGTGAGAGGAAATCCCTGCAAATTAAGGGATTTACTCGGGGACCCCTAAGTTACCAGAATCCCATTGGAAGATTTGCCCTCTGTTACTTTTCTAGGGACAACCCAAAATTTGGGATTTTCTTTTACTTTCACTTTCAATGATAATGGTAAACAGGACAAATAGAGAAGGAGAATCTCCTTAACGGGGGCACAGGCAGCAATAAAAATTGACAGGTGTTATTATCCATGTCCATTCTTTCCAAAATTTAAAAAAAGGTCTTTCCTTCAAAACTTCATAATATCTGGAGTCCTTCACTTTGTATATGTGAGAAACCTGTGAATCATAATATATATATATATATATACAGTATATATATATATATATATATATATATATATATATATACATACAGTATACATACAGTATGTATGTCAAACAGTAATGTCAATTTTTTTGGGGGGAAACTCTGGTTTATAATTAGAAGAGAAGCTACATCAACGATGCAATTGTATTTAGCAGGAAATTGTGTGGAGCATTTAATTGAAAAATGTAAAGCTGTTTTAAACTCTTATGCCGCGTTAACACGTTCGGAATATCCGACATTTGTGTGACCGTGTGTATGCAAGACAAGTTTGAGCCAACATCCTTCGGAAAAAAATCCACAGTTTTGTTGTCGGAATGTCCGATCGTGTGTACGTGCCATTAGTGTGACATTTCTAGTCACATTTAGCTCCATCCAACTGCTTTTATAGAGTTATTTTCCATTTTAGTGTGCCCAAAGCTTACTTTAAGGCTGTTATGGTTTTCTGTTTCCAACATCCCTCTACTCAGCTCCTCTCAGAATTTCTGTTCAGGGAGCATACCCTGAGCACCTCAGAGATTTAAATCTTTGGGACCATGTGTCCCATGATAACTTGTGCACTGCCCAGTGCTGCACATTCACTAAAAGTGAATTTCTGACAACAAATGTTCTGACAACAAACTGATTTCTGTATTATTTCTCATGGTCTCCTGAATAATCTTTATATTTTTTTTCGCCAGATCTCGAGAATAATGTTTAGAATTTTTTTTATAGTGATCTACTTTTTTTTTTTTACCAAGATCTCACAATTTTTTTTAAATGTTTTTTTTTTCTAGTAATCTCCATAATTTTTTTTTGTCATTTTGTGTGTCAAGTTACCAAAACACCATTATTATCTTATATTTTTTAACCTCAAGGAGATTGGTTGGTGTTGGTGCACCTCTGTAATTTTAATTTGACCTTGTATTTTTGAAATGTACCTGCCTACTCACAAACAAACTATCCTTTTTGAAGTAAAACACATAGTCAAGTATTTGTGAAAAAAAAATAGACATTTATTAGGGGTCATTACAAAATAAAGAGGAAGGCAACGCTGTATAAACTGTTGAAATTGTCGAAGCCTTTGTACCCCAGGGCAGACATTAATTATTTGACAGACAAAATTGGTAGCCTGAGGAGTCCATTTAATAGGGAGCACAATCTGGTCCAGGACTCAGAGAGATCGGGAGCAGCAGCAGATGACATATCTGAGGCTGTGGTCATAAAACAGCCTGTGTCTTTTGCCAGACCAGACCGAACCCAGGCCATCACTCTCAAGACTTCCTTGCACGCTTCCTTCCAGACTGTGGCTGTGGTGTTGGAGTTGTGGCAGGAGGTGGAGGAAGAGTATGGTCCAACTCACATACGTGACTTTTTTTCGTGAGTTCGCCCATCACCCCCTTATTTAGGGCCTGATAGATGACTTCCTCACAAATGAGGCATTGGCCCACCTCCATTTCCTGCATTTTGCTGGCTGCCATGCAGGCATAGGTATCTTGAAGATTGGGGTGGTTCTGAGGGCCACAGTAGCCTGCCGAATCAAAGAAAGCGCTGACTCCTCCACGTTACTCACCTTCCTGGGCCTTTTTGTTGGAGGGCGGAGGAGAGGAACCTGCAATTCGGTCAGGCTACTGGGCACAGCCACCTCCTGGCTGCTACTTTCCACGGCCACCTCCTGGCTGCCACTTTCCTCCGCCTCCTCCTGGCTGAGACTTTCCACGGCCTCCTCCTGGCTGAGACATTCCTGTGTATGAAAATGGGACATAGTTTTAGTTTTTTGGTCATCAATCACACACAGTTTTGAGCTCATGATTGTTGCAAATTCAATGTTAACAAATAGAAAAGACTATCATTCAGCATTTTTCATTCTTGTCCCAATCATTTTTGGCTACTACTGTCAATTGATATGTAAACCACTTTGTTAAATCAGAAATTAGTGATCAATAATAACATCTAGTTAACATCATTAATTTTGTGACAAGAAATATGTTGAACAATGCTATACCTAACTCAAGCAGGGCTCCTCCACATCTTCCTGGGTGGAAGGCCCAAGTTGTACGTTGGAAGCCTCATCTGAGGTGGAAGGAAGTGTGGAAGGAAGAATGGAAGGAAGGGTTGAGAGTGATGGCCTGATTTGTGATGAGAGTGATGGCCTGATTTCAGTCTGACAAAAACCGCAGTCTGTCGTAGTACCAGAGCCTGGGGACATATACGTCATCTGCTGCTGCTCCGGATCTCATGGAATCCTGGACCTTTTTGCGCTCCCTATTATATGTGCTCCTCAGGCCACCAATTTTGCACTTCAAATAGGGGATTGTTGCGGTGGGAATCACCGGGTTTACCAACTCCAGAAATTGATCCAGGGCTGCCTTCCTCTTTATTTTATTATTATAAAAAGGATGTTTCACTTGCCACAGACAGGGCAGCTCTCTGTATTTATCAATGAAGTCGGGGAGGAAGTCATGATCGTTGAATCTATCCATTTTATCTGCAAGACACAACACAAGACAAACCCTAATGTCAGGCTAAACTCTCCTAATCCTGTCCCAATATAGGCCTCAATCTATAAGCAGTATAGGCCACTGATGACCCAAGTTAAAATTGTACCTTCATTAGCATGATTGGTGCTTACACTACTCTGTCCTCTGCTCACAAATCCTATGTACGATGCACGCGTGTTACGCTTTATATACACTGCGCATGCGTGAAACTCCGCCCGCCCCTGACGTTCTTTCTAGTATATTCCCTGCCCCTTCTCTTTCGGCACAGTGGGAGAGCACATGGTGGAGACAGAGCAGGTGCATGCAGGAGAGAGCAGCAACGATGAGGAAAGCCCGGAGCCACAAATGTCCCGATCCAGGAGATTTAAGGCCTCAAATATCTTCTTTGTAGAAATGGTGGGGATGGTGGACATCTTGAAGAGGGCCAACTATGATGGGAAATATGGACCATACAGAAACCCAAATGTGAGAAAGGCCAAAATCATGAGTAAAGTTGTGAAAAGTCTGCAGAAGAATTTTGGGGTACGGCAATCCAAGGATCAACTGAGGAAACGATGGTGGACCTAAAATTGAGGGAGCAGGATCAGTACAGACGAATTAAGAGAGTACTGCAAAAAAGTAAGTATTTTGTCGTGTGTTCCTATTATTATTATTACTTTTGTGCTGCTCCATGTGCTTTTCTTTACTGTTGTATAGTTTAAAATGGCGTTTAAAATGGCAAATTTCAGGTTCATGGGCACAGTAATCGTTCGTAGTAAACATTGTTTGTTCACTCACTAAACAATGTTTTTGGCAGATGCAGGTTAACTACATTTGTTCATGCCTATTTCTATTAAAATAAGTTTGTTGTCTAGATGGGTTTGTAACTAGAATGAAATGCAAACTTGATTCAGTGTAAGAAGAGGACACTCAGCAGCTGTTTAAACATCTGGACGCAGGAGCCCTAGTGTGGGAAACCAGAACACCCTTTTTAGGGTGTCCCACAAAAGTGCTCCAGTGGATACTAGGGGTCTCTCTAAGTTTGATACGTTACCAAAAAAGGTAAGTATTCCAGCTTTAAGAAAGGGAAAAAAAGCATGTTTTCAGCTTGGAATTGTGCCAAAACAGACAATTGTACGACATTTCCAAGCAATGTTTCATATTCCTATTTCTTGCCTCAAATATCTGTGCTAAGTATACCTTTTTTGTATTCACATAGGGGAGAAAAGACTCGGGACATCTGAGGACACCAGGGACCCCCAACCTCCTAAAGAAGGGGAAGTCACCACACCACACCTCATCGGGAAGATCATGGTGTGCAATCGTGATTTAGAAAAGATATTGGAAAACGTCAATGATGTTCAACAAAAAATTAAGAACATCATTGATGTTTTAGGCAGAATCTAAAACACACAAAAATTGTACCGTTTTGCCGAGGACTTTATTTTAAATCAAGTTTTAAAGTATTTTAAAAGCCAAATTTTGAAGATGCACACAGTGTGTCAACATGTGCTATCTGTCACCACAGGATATCAAAGTACGCGTTTTGGGGGTTCAACCCCTTCCTCCCAACTCAAGTAGGTGAGAGGAAGGGGTTGCACCCCCGAAACACGTCCATTGATCCCCCATGATGGGAGCTAGCACATGTTGACATTAGGCATGGGATCAGGAGGGAAATCCACATTTTGAGTCCCAATTTGTGTGCATCTTGATTTGGCTTTTACAGGGGTGACATCACCCCATCTGATGAAGGCAAGAGCAACACAGTTTGGACATACTAATGTCTGATATTGCCTTCACTTTTTCAAAGTTGAACTTTGTAAGTTCCTGAGTTGTATATGTTATGGTTTTAAACATGCCTGTTTAACCAAAAAAAAAAAGGATATTTATAATGTAAAACATAAAATTGTTATACACCAAAGATGTTGGGTTGTTCAAAAACTCTTTTCTAACGCACATGTTAATGTGGACAGAGTAAAATGTTTTTATACTCAACAATGTGTGGCTTCTTCTTTCAATGCTCAATATCAGTTTTTGTAGTAATTTGGTGTTTAGTTTATAGTGGCAATGGGGTTTATTTACTAAAGGCAAATACACTTTGCACTACAAGTGCACTTTCAGTGAACTTTCAAGTGCACTTGCAGTGCACTTGCAGTGCAAAGTGGATTTTCCTTTAGTAAATAACCCCCACAGTGCTCTAAAATTGGCCCCAATCAGTCCATTTTAGGGACTCTAAACAATTAATTCATGGTGCTGAAAAGGATGATTATTTTTATCATTAATGCATTATATACATTAACAACAAAAACAATACCCACAACACAATAATTAGCTGAAGAAGAGATTGGGGGTTATTTACAAAAGGCAAATCCAGTTTGCACTACAAGTGCACTGAAAGTACAGTCGCTGTAGATCCAAAGATGACATGCAAGGACAATAAAAAAAAGCATTTTAGCTTGCACGTGATTGGATGATAAAATCGTCAGGGCTTCCCCTCATTTCAGATCTTCCCATCAGATCTACAGCGACTGCACTTCCAAGTGCACTTGTAGTGCAAAGTGGATTTGCCTTTAGTAAATAACCCCCATTTTCACCTCATGTATCAAATAAATTACGTTTGCACTATTGTAGAAAATGGCCAAAAAGAAAAGCCCATTGGAGAACCTAAGAGACAGCTAAAAGAAACACAAGCAGTAAATCCAATGAAATATTCATTTATTTTTAAAAAAAAAATTATTAAAAAAATGTTTTACACATTTGCTGGCATATCAATGGCCCCCCTACCTGCAAAGTACTCCAGATATTTTTGTCTGACTTTGTGGGCGCTTTGGGGGGCAAGCCAGGATGGCCAGCTTCAAGTGGCATCAGGGTTGATTGATCAGAAAATCCAGCCTCAGTCCCAACTGAGGCCACATAGTTTGTAGCATTTTTATGTAGCAAATTGTGCATTATGCAGCAGGCAAGCACAATATGGTTGAGTTTATATTCCGCCATGTGGACTGGTGTTAGAAATAAGCGGAACCGGCTGGCCATTATACCGAAAGCATTCTCCACCACTCTTCTGGCTCTGGCCAGCCAGTAATGAAAAACCCTCCGGTCCAGGGTAAGGGGCCTCATGGGGAACGGCCACGTCAGATGTTCTCCTAGCCCAAATGCTTCATCAGCGACGAAAACAAATGGAAGACCACCCACATTGTCTTCTGAAGGTGGCAAGCCCAAGTGTCAGAGAGGTTACCTTGTTGGTCACGGTGCTGGCTGCTCTGGTGCACGCTGGTGTGCGTCGGTGCACGTTGGCATGCATGTTCCTGTGCGTGCTGCTGTGCATGCCCCTGTGAGCACTGGTGTGCATGATCCTATGGGCGTTGGTGTGTGCACTGGCATTCGGGTGCATGGGTTTGCGCATGAGTTTGTGTGAGCGCTTGTGCACGCGCCTGTGCACATCGGCGTGCGCACGTGCGTGGCATTTGGCGCCAACCGGCCTATTTAGGTCTACTGTGCACTCTGCTCAGTGCTGCCTGATCATCAGCTCCCTGTGCCCTTGTTCCCATTGCCTATACCTGTGTTCCTGTGTTACTGATCTCCTGATGACCCAGCTTGCCTCTCTGATATTCCTGATTTCTGCCTGCATCTGACCTTGGCCTGTTTGACTCCGCTTCTGCCTGCTCCTGTTGTACCTTTATTGCCCACCTGTTAGTGAACCCTGCCTGTGCCCTGACCTGCCTGCTTTGATCCTGCTCAGCATCTGTTTGCCAGTATTCCAGCCTACTTACCTGCTGCTTGAAGATCATCTTCCTTCCAGCACCTGGATTCTCATCACCAGGCTCTCATACCATTCCGCACTCCCGTGCCTCCTGTCTATTCTATCAGGGACCGCGAGTCGGACACGTAAGGGAGACCACCCTCTGCCCAAGCAGACTCACTGGTCTGGTAAGTGGAAGTCTGACAGTGTCAGACAGTCATGGCAGGGGGCCTCCCCCATGGATGAACTATGTAGACATCTGGCGGGTCTTACTCAAGCTGTGAAGGGCCTTCAGGAAGGCTACTCAAGACTGGAGGAACAAGTTCAGGCCTTTTATTCTCCTTCCAATCCCCAGGGAGCATCTTCTGCTGGATTTCCACCTGCACCCTCCGTAGTGATGCTTCCTCCAGAGCCCAGAGTACCCACACCTAAAAGGTTTGCTGGAGAACGCAGCAAGTACCGTGCTTTCCGTAATGTCTGCGAGCTCTACTTTGCTCTGCAACCTCGCACCTTCTCCTGAAGGAGAGAAACTAAGGTGTGCTTTGTTATCTCTCTGTTGACTGGCGAGCCTCAAACCTGAACCCACCGCCTTCTGGAGCAAAAATCTGGGTCCCTGGATAGCCTTGACGCCTTCTTCTTGGCTATGTCCCAACTATACGAGGACCCCCAACTGACTGCGACTGCCGAAGCCGCACTGCACTCTCTTCAACAAGGTCGCAGAGCGGCTGAAGGCTAAGAGGTAGAGTTCAGACACTGGAGCTCTGACACAGACTGGAATGATGCCGCCCTGCGTCACCAGTTCCGGATGGGGCTATCTAACCCACTTAAGGATGAGTTGGAACGAGTTAGAATACCTCAGTCCTTGGATGAACTCATCAACCTCTCCATCCAGATTGACCGTCTCTTAAGGGAGCGTCAATCTGAGAGGTCTACCAGCCATTTTCACCCCACCTGGATGCTACCTAAGGTTCCTAGTTCTGCTGGTCAGTTTCCTCCCACCTCTACAGCTCCAGTTCAAGAAGCTCCTGAACCCATGCAGCTTGGCTTGCTCTGTCCCATGCTTACTCCTGAGGAAAAGCTGCACAGACGAGCCCTCAACCTATGTCTATATTGCGGTGAACCCGGGCATTATGTAAGGGCCTGCCCCAACAAGATGCGTAAGTGCCTTCATACCTCCTCAATGTGTGCATCTGTTTTGCCTAAATCCGGTTCTCATCTTGCTCTTTCCATCACATTACAGCTTCCAAGAGGGAATATTCCAGTGTCAGTCATCACTGATTCCGGAGCATGCAGCTGTTTTGTTGACCTGACCTTCGCTGCCAACCACTGCATCCCACTTCAACCCAAGGCCCAAGGGCTTGCTATACACCTTGCGGATGGCTCCACCCTTAGTTCTGGTCCTGTCACACAGGAGACCAATTCTTTGCTGGCCACCATGGGCACCCATCATCAGGAACTTCTACGACTGGATGACATCTCTTCTCCTCTTTTCCCTATCATCCTTGGAATGCCCTGGCTGCAAGCCCATAATCCTAGCATTAACTAGGCTACAGGAGAAGTTAAATTCCTTTTGGAATACTGCCTGTGCAGGTCATCTGATAAAACCTCCCAACTCCTTTGCTTGGACTCAGATCTAGAGCTACGTCAGTCCATCCCCGAACCTTATCAGGACTTTCTGGACATATTCAGTAAGAAAGGAGTAGAAACACTTCCCCCTCACAGGCCTTATGACTGCCCAATAGAACTGTTACCTGGTACTGAAGTTCCTTTTGGAAGAATCTTCCCACTAACTGAGCAGGAGTTAGACACACTAAAGGACTACATAGATGAAAATCTGAAAAAGAGGTTCATCCGTCCTTCCACCTCCCCAGCCAGTGCTGGCATTTTCTTTGTTGAAAAGAAAGACCATTCACTACGTCCCTGCATCGACTATCGGGAGTTAAACAAGATAACTATTAAAAATCATTATCCCTTGCCTCTAGTACCTGAACTTTTCCAAACGCTAGGAACCACAGTCATTTTCACAAAGCTAGATCTTCGCGGAGCTTACAACGTAATCGGTATCCGAGAAGGGGACGAATGGAAGATGGACTTCCATACTTGATTTGGGCACTTCGAGTACCTTGTCATGCCCTTCGGTTTATGCAACGCCCCTGCAATGTTTCAACACTTTGTCAACGACATTTTCCGTGACTACTTGGACTTGTATGTAATAGTGTACTTTGACAACATTTTAATCTTCTCTTCTTCATTAGTTGATCACCGCAGACATGTCCGGAATGTTCTAACCTGGCTCAGGCAACACGGGCTTTATGCAAAACCCGCAAAATGTGAGTTTGAACACCAGTGCATCCAATTCTTGGGCTTAGCCATCTCGGTCGAGGGCATCAAGATGGATCCCCAAAAGGTATCCGCCATCCTGGACTGGCCTGCGCCCGTGGATAAGAAAGGCATGCGGCGCTTTATTGACTTCTCTAATTTCTACCGGAAGTTCATCAGAGGCTTTTCTGCAATAATTGCTCCCATTACCGAGCTGACCAGGCAGGGAACCCAATTCTCTTGGACCCCTAAGGCCCAGTCAACCTTTAAAAATCTTAAGGAACTGTTCACTTCAGGTACCATTCTGAAACACCCTAATCCTGCTCTACCCTTCATCTTGGAGGTCGATGCTTCGGAAATTGCAGTTGGAGCGGTGCTCTCTCAGCGGCAGGGCGCCAAACCCTTCTCTACCCAGTAGCGTTCTTCTCATGCAAACTCTCAATGTCAGAAAGAAACTACAATGTGGGGGATCGGGAACTTCTTGCCATCAAGGAGGCTCTGGAGGAGTGGCGTTACCTACTGGAGGGTGCTGCACATCCCATCTTGGTCTACACCAACCACAAGAATTTGGAATATTTGAGAAGAGCCATATCACTTACAGACCTGGTTCTAAGAACATTAAGCCAGATGCGCTCTCCCGCATGTTTTATGACTCGAAGAAAACCTTGCCTCCTGACTAGGGATGAGCTTCGAGTTCGAGTCGAACCCATGTTCGTCTCGAACATCGCCTGTTCGACCGTTCGTCGAATTGCGAACGATATGGGCCGTTCGCGCCAAATTCAAGTGGCGCATCATGGCCCATAATTCACTGCGGCATCGCAATGCATTGCTGGCTGATGATTGGCCAAGCATGCACTATGACCCGCATGCTTGGCCAATCACAGCGCCGTGTGTACAGAGAGCCGTAATTGGCCAAAGCCAGGGTGGCTTTGTCCAATTATGGCTCAGGGGGTTTAGTACACGCCCCACACTATATAAGGCCGCCTGCGTGGTGGCCTTGTGTAGTGTGTTGCGGTAGCGGAGAGAGATAGATAGACAGAGAGACAGTGTCATTTGATTTACGTTAGATAGAGTAGGCAGGTTGAGTCAGTTAGCTGCACTTACAGTGTATTGTATATATATATATATATATATATATATGCATCCCAGGTGTTGTGTATATATATATATATATATATATATATATATATACACACTGTATTCAGTTTAGCTAGATCCGTTCCTGTTATTCTCTTCCTAATATACTGAGAAGCAGGCAGGTGTTTTTACAGTATTTACAGTTAGTGTACTGTGTACCCTGCACAGTTGCACATATACCTGAAGACAAGTGCTTGTGTTCTTCTTCTGATCCTATTAATAGCACAGGCAGGCTCTTGAAGTATTTACAGTTAGTATACTGTGTACCCTGCACAGTTGCACCCACAGTATAGCTACCTGAAACAAGTGCTTGTGTTCTTCTTCTGATCCTATTAATAGCACAGGCAGGCTCTTGAAGTATTTACAGTTAGTGTACTGTGTACCCTGCACCGTTGCACCTACAGTATAGCTACCTGAAGACAAGTGCTTGTGTTCTTCTGATCCTATTAATAGCACAGGCAGGCTCTTGAAGTATTTACAGTTAGTGTACTTTGTACCCTGCACAGTTGCACCTATAGTTACCTGAAGACAAGTGCTTGTGTGCTTCTTCTGATCCTTTTAATAGCACAGGCAGGCTCTTGAAGTATTTACAGTTAGTATACTGTGTACCCTGCACAGTTGCACCTACAGTATAGCTACCTGAAGACAAGTGCTTGTGTTCTTCTTCTGATCCTATTAATAGCACAGGCAGGCTCTTGAAGTATTTACAGTTAGTGTACTGTGTACCCTGCACAGATGTACCTACAGTATAGCTACCTGAAGACAAGTGCTTTTGTGCTTCTTCTGATCCTATTAATAGCACAGGCAGGCTCTTGAAGTATTTACAGTTAGTATACTGTGTACCCTGCACAGTTGCACCTACAGTATAGCTACCTGAAGACAAGTGCTTGTGTTCTTCTTCTGATCCTATTAATAGCACAGGCAGGCTCTTGAAGTATTTACAGTTAGTGTACTGTGTACCCTGCACAGTTGCACCTACAGTATAGCTACCTGAAGACAAGTGCTTGTGTGCTTCTTCTGATCCTATTAATAGCACAGGCAGGCTCTTGAAGTATTTACAGTTAGTGTACTGTGTACCCTGCACCGTTGCACCTACAGTATAGCTACCTGAAGACAAGTGCTTGTGTGGTTCTTCTGATCCTATTAATAGCACAGACAGGCTCTTGAAGTATTTACAGTTAGTGTACTGTGTACCCTGCACAGTTGCACCTACAGTATAGCTACCTGAAGACAAGTGCGGGTGTTCTTCTTCTGATCCTATTAATAGCACAGGCAGGCTGTTGAAGTATTTACAGTTAGTGTACTGTGTACCCTGCACAGTTGCACCTATAGCTACCTGAAGACAAGTGCTGGTGTGCTTCTTCTGATCCTATTAATACCACAGGCAGGCATTCTGCTAGCTGCTGTATAATCAGTATATATACATCCCAGTTTTGTGCAGCTACATCTCACTGCAGTGCAGGCCATTAGTATGTCGAGAAGGCCAACAAGGAGAAGCAGACAGTCAGAGGCCAATAAAAGAGGGCAAGCAGGCTCTGTGTCTAGAGGCAACAGTGCTGGTCATGGACACAGTGCATCCTCATCAGCACGTGGCCGTGGGACACGCTTGTCCTTTTTTTCAGCAGCTGGCAGTGTTGAGCCGCAACATGTGGAAGACTTGGTAGAGTGGATGACCAAGCCGTCCTCATCCTCCTCATCCTCTCTCACCCAGGCTCAGGGTACGTTGCCTGGAAAAGCAGCTGCCAACGCGGCCTCTTCCCTCGGCTCAATGGCATCAGTCACTCCTTCCCTAGCCCCATCATGTCCTCCTGAGGAGTCCCCCGAACTGTTTGACCACAGCGTTGGGTACATGCTCCAGGAGGATGCCCAGCATTTTGAAGGCTCCAATGATGGTACTCAGCTAGAGGAAGTCAGTAACGTGAGCCCAGACAGAGGGAGTGCCCAAGAAGGACAGCAATCTGGCAGTCATGTTCCCCCAGCTGCAGCATACTGCCAGCTTTGCTCCAGTGATGAGGAGGGAGGGGATGATGAGGTCACTGACTCCACATGGGTGCCTGATAGGAGAGAGGAGGAGGAGGCACATCACCAACGAGGCAGGATGCCCTCCAGGGGCCAGCTTAAGGGCAGCACACCAACTGCATCACACCGCAGAGCTCCGCATGTGCAGGGCGCTGCTGTCTCTGCGCGTTATTCCAAAAGTTCTTTGGTGTGGGCCTTTTTTGAGATGAGCGCATCAGATCCCACCACTGCTATTTGCAACATATGTCTCAAGCGTATCTCGCGTGGCCAAAATATCACCCACTTGGGCACCACATGCTTGAACAGACATATGTTGACCTACCATGCAGTTTGTTGGCAAGCGTACCTAAAAGACCCACACCAAAGAACAAAGAGGACCTCTCCTGCTCCTCATCAGCTGGGATCTCCAACCCCACTATACCTTCAGTCCTCTCTGAGACCTGCACTGAGAGGAATGAATGTGTGGAATTAGGTGTGTCACAGCCAAGTACTTGCAGGCAATATGCTATCGGTACACAGACGTCAGATTGTACCAGGCAAATTTCCCTGCCCCAGCTGCTGCACTGCTGAAAGAAGTTCGCTCCCAGCCATCCACGTGCACAGCTCCGTAGGCGTTCAAGGGGCTATGCAAGTACGCAGGCCAAAAGATGCCATGCAGTGCTTGAGCTGGTGTGCTTGGGGGACAGGAGCCACACTTGGGCAGAGATTCTGTCAGCTCTGCAGGGGCAGGTTCAGAGGTGGTTGACGCCACACCAGCTTCAGTCAGGAATGGTGGTTTGCGACAATGGCACCAACCTCCTCTCCGCCCTCCAACAGGGACAACTGACCCATGTGCCCTGTTTGTCTCACATCCTTAACTTGGTGGTGCAGCGGTTCTTGGGCAGGTACCTGGGCTTAAAGGATGTCCTGAGGCAGGCCAGGAAAGTCTGTGTGCATTTCCGCCGGTCATATAATGCCAGTGCTCGGTTGGCTGACCTCCAAATAGAATTTAACCTGCCCAAGAACCGCCTAATCTGCGACATGCCCACCAGGTGGAACTCAATGTTGGCCATGCTGCAGCAGCTGTACACACAGCAGAGGACCATCAATGAGTACCTGTGCGACTATGGCACCAGGACAGGATCAGGGGAGCTTGTTTTTTTTTCCCCACGTCAGTGGGCCATGATCAGGGATGCATGCACTGTCCTGTCACCATTTGGGGAGGCCACGAGGATGGTGAGCAGTGACTGTGCATGCATCAGTGACACTGTCCCCCTTGTCCACCTGTTGGAGCACACGCTGCATGGAATAAAGGACAGTACACTTGAGGCAGAACAGAGACAGGAAGAGGAGGACTTACTTACCTCTCAAGGCCCCCTTTATCCAGACAGTGTTGCAGAGGGGAATGGGCAGGGTGTAGGAACTGTAATGGATGTGACAATGAGTGTTATGATGAAATGCCTATTTCAAATATAACCATATAGATATAAATGCTTATCTCTCTCTCTCAACTATCAGCCTTAACCATATTCAATTAGATGTCTGCCAGCTTACCCTATCCCTTCATGTGGAACAGAACTGCAAGAGTTAAGAACAAGTTAAAGAAGATTGCGCCTGTTTTCAAGACTTTGAGACTACACCCAATAGAAACAAGAATAGGAAACAATAGCCCCTATTTAGCTATGATAGTTTGCTATTCCCTTACATAGATATAACCCTTATACTTTGTCACAGTAATGAATATGTATATCTTGCGGTCCGTACACGCTTGTCTTATTTGATATTTGATTTCATAACGAAATATCCGGCTCACGGTATATTAGCCGGAGTCCAGGAAGTAATAAAGCAGAAGTATTAGGCTACTGAACCGTCTCTGTGTCAGTAATTTACTTCAAGTGCACACTTTGCTTTGAAGGTTAATTTGGCCAGGGGGACAGAAACAAAAGTACCGGACAGTTCTGGTTCGGACCAAAACATTTGGCACCCAACGTAGGGCTCAAGATTGGCCCAAAAGGACAGCCGAACTAGAGGACACTGAAAGAGGACCAACACGGACGGACTGGAGCCTGATAAACTCTGGAGAAAACGGTAAGACATTTTCCTTAATAATTTGCTGTTTGATCCGCATCCGTATTTGGTTAATTTCTGTCTCCGCATCGGCTTCCCGCAGTCCAAAAAGACAGGTATATATCTTATCTCGAGTCTATTTATATAGTACGAACCTGCAATTGTTTCTGTCCCACCTGTATCTGGAATGTTTTGTTTTGTTGAAGTCTGTCTTGTGGCGGCTGTTGGGAATGAGGGATTGATTATATGGTCACGGATGAAAATTAGAAGGACGTGGTTAAACTTCTCCTGGGGGAAATATAATTGTGCGGCAAAGCACGGGTGCAAGGAAGTGCACGGGTAACGTAACCAGGAGGGGACATCAGGAATAATACGCCTAGCAGTGGCGTGGGGATCCCGTGAGATCTGAACAATCCTGTATTCCTCTACGGTTGTCACACATTGCGTTGTGGGTCACATTTTTGTTGTTGGTGGTAATGTCGTGTCCTAAGTGTGTTTGTGGTCTGTTATTTGGGATACATGAAGGGGGTTGGTTAAAGTGGTCGAGCCAGGATATAAAAGGGAATGTCTTGGTTATAAACCTCTAATGCCTGAGGCCCTGCAATTGATGGTATTCAGATTAAATGTACATTATCCAGTGAAATTTTCAGTTGGCAAGTCATTGGAAGTTATTGAGGCTGAGGCTAGAATAAGAGGACAGGAAACCACAAGGTGCCCCTTACAACCTCAGCAACCAGAAGAGTACAAAGAGACAGAGAAAGCTAGAGTGAGGAATTTGGGTTTCGTGTTGGGACTTGTAGATCATATTTAAAGTGGTTTGTTGAATATATCAACTGCTGGTGTTTCATGTCTGCTCATTAAGTGTCTTATTGGAAATCTTCTCCGTTCCTCATCTCTACAACACTATTGTATATTTCTATTCAGTTCTCTTTTTTCTCTCTTTCTCTCTCCCGTGTGTTATTGGAGATCTCAGTTCCTCATCTCCACATCACTACTGCGTATTTCTATTCAGTTCTCTTTTTTTCTCTCTCTCTCTCTCTCCTTTCTCCTGTGTCTCATCTTCTGTTCATATACTAAGAACTGTGACATGGGAAACGAGTTGGCTAAGCCCGCAGAGGGCAGTTTGGCCTGTGATTTGGTATTAGAATGGGAGGGAGAGGATGCTGTGAAAAAGGGAAAGAAAATTAGCAAAAGTGTGTGAGATTGATATGCATTTGGGTGGGAGATTACAAGTAGACGAATGGCGCACTCTCTTGAAGAGAAAAAGGGGTTTGCTATCAGACCACGGCCTACTGCGTACAGTAGACTCCTGGTTTAGGGTTGCAAAAGCCATTCATGAGGAAGGCTGGACTGAACATGAAATTAATCAAAATAATCGAAATCGTCGTATTGTATATGTGTATAGCAAACTAGAAAAGAGGAAGCTAAGTAGTCATTCACCGCCCTATAATGGCATCTGGTCCCCAGGAAGTAGACACTGCCCTTCGTCTACCGCCCCTCTGTTCTAAGTGACACCTCCCCCTGTGGCAACACGCCCTATGCCACCGCCCCCTGAACCGCCCACACCAAAACCCACCTACATGTTTCCAGTGTTGGAACATAGTAGCAATCAATGTAGCATTTTTAATTAAATAAATAATTTATGTAAGAGTGTCTTGAATATTTCTGAATATTTCAGTCAGAGTCTGAGTTGTAATTGCTTAACCTTGCATTATTGAAGCTTAAAGGTGTTTCTTTTCTAGTAACAGTAAATGTAGCAAATGTGCTATATTTATGCAAATGGTTTTAATTGTGTTTAAGCTGTATTAGCAACAATTGGGGAGTTTAAAATGTTCAATATCAATATTTAACAGTATTATAAATAAAGAGGAAGTTTATATATTCTGGGCGTTATGCCAGAAGAATGAAAGAGGAAGTGCTTTCCTTGCTTAAATCTATGTGCTAGATTTAGGCCCCATTCACATCTGAGCATTTTGTATTCTGAAAAAAAAAAAAAAAATATTCTGTATGGAGATGGTTCACATCTCCACTCTAAAACGCCTGAAGCCAATATGTGTACAAGAAATTTAATGATTTGGGTTTTAGCGTGCTGAACAGAGTGCATAGACACATGTTAGCTGCCGCATTTATTTCAGGTCTTAAAGAGTCAATCCGAAAGGGTCTGAGTATAGAGAACCCACAACCTTGGAGCTTGAGATGTTGTTATTAGTAGTTATTAGGTCCAGAATCCTCACAGAGCAGTAGAGAGTAGCTCCTCTCATTATGGCCTCTGACACACCCTATCTGCTCCCAACTCCACATGTCTGCTACAACTGCGGAAGACCCGGCCACTCCAGAAGGGAATACCAAAGCCCCCGGATATTCACCCACAGTCAACCAAGCCCCAACCATGGTCCACATGAAAGCGCCCAGTACCAGGGACATGACACCCCACCTCGTCCACCACCCCACCCCACTCCAGATCATATGGTCCTTCTCCACAAGGATTCAGGCAAGCCCGTGTCACCTGCCAGCTACACCTGGACTGTTATGCCACAAGGTGCCCAGAACTCCCTCTCCCAATTCGCCAAGGCAATGGCCCTCATTCTGGACACCTGGATGAAGTTATACCCAGACATTGTACTCCTTCAGTATGCAGATGACCTCCTGCTTGTGATTGCCTCAATCTTCTCTGAAAGCCTCCTCCACTACCCGGTTGAGCAAGGTTGCAAGGTCTTAAAGCAAAAAGTCCAGAAAGAAGGTGATTTTCCTAGGCCTCTGCATCTCCCAAGGCACCTGACATCTCACTGAGGAAAGAGTTGCTGCAATCAAGGGCATCCCCTTGCCTCAAGGTCAAAAGCCCCTTCACGCCTTTCTAGGATTAATATCCTACTGCCGTTCTTGGATCCCAGTTCCAGAAGCCTCCCTTTCGATGCAATCCCTTTATGATGCCCTGAAATCTGACCTTTTCCTGCTTTCACCAGAAGCTGTGGACAATTTTGAAACTCTGAAGGAGATCCTCTCAACAGCCCTTTAGGCCTCCCAGACTAAAAGACTTTAAAACTGTTTGTCTCAGAGAGTACCAAGTACAGCCCTGTCCCCAGCGAGACACCTCCTCAGACTCCAGTGTGCCTTGCTTCTCCCCGATAACATCACCGTCCTCCCATGTGATACCCTTAACCCATCCACTCTGCTTCCTCTTCTCGAGGGGGGAACCTCTTTGGAGAATAATCCTCATCTCACTGCTCATAACTGCTTCAAAGTGATGACAGCCCTTGAGAATCCTGACTTGACAATACTGGACAGTACCACACAGGATACGCAGTCACCATTGAAGATACAGTTCTTTAAGCTTCAGCATTACCCTCCTCCATGTCTGCCCAGGAAGCAGAATTCCAGGCCCTAACTATGGCATGCAAATTGGCAGAAGGACATTTTGGGATCATCTGGAAAACCAGAGGCCCTACTCCACCCAGCACAAGTAGCTATACTTAAGGTAAAGACGCACGGCAAGCTGGTTTCCCAAGAAGCACGAGGCAATCACCTGGCAGATACCACTGTGAAACAAGCTGCAGATTGAACGCGAGAAGTGGACAGTACCACACAGGATACGCAGTCACCACTGAAGATACAGTTCTTTAAGCTTCAGCATTACCCTCCTCCATGTCTGCCCAGGAAGCAGAATTCCAGGCCCTAACTGTGGCATGCAAATTGGCAGAAGGACATTTTGGGATCATCTGGAAAACCAGAGGCCCTACTCCACCCAGCACAAGTAGCTATACTTAAGGTAAAGACGCACCGCAAACTGGTTTCCCAAGAAGCACAAGGCAATCACCTGGCAGATACCACTGTGAAACAAGCTGCAGATTGAACGCGAGAAGTGGTCAGCAGAGTGAATGCACCTATCCTGGATGACCCAATAGACACCCCTGAAGAGACTGTACAAACCACTATGATTCTACAAAACCCTCCTGTAAACAGGACTCACCTCAAGGAGCAACAGGAGGCCAATGACAAAGAAGAAAAAGAAGTGTGGCTCAAAAGAGGAGCCACAGAAGTTGAAGGAATCATGGAATTAAACAAGAAACTGTGTCTGCCACGTGGGCCGGAAGCCTATCCTGTCACCAACATGATAGCAAAAACCACAGCTAAAAGACTTTTAACAGAAATAGTGTGCAGATATGGTGTCCCAGAGGTCATGGAGAGCGATCAGGGGCCAGCTTTTATGGCCTCAGTAACCAAAGAGATATGGGCAGCTTTAGGGGTCACACTAGCTTTCCACACCAGATGACCCATCCTCAGAGCAGTGGGAAGGTGGAAAGATTAAATGGCACAATAAAATCTAGAATGCTAAGAATGTCTCAGGAAACGGGAATGAGTTGGCCTCAGACAGCCTACCCATTGCCTTATTCAGTGTTAGGTACACTCCAAGGGGAAACCATGGTCTGTCACCCTATGGGATATTGTTTGGTTCAGCCCCCAGACTAGGTTGTTATTTCTCACAACAGTTGCAGCTCCAATCTGATATATTAACTGATTATGTGATTGCTTTATCTTGAGAATTAAACCGTATCCATTCGGGAGTGTTTTCTTCCATTCCAGATCCTGAGCTAGATACAGCCACACACAAGCTGGTCCCTGGTGACTGGGTCCTGGTAAAGAAGTTTGTGAGGAAACACACCCTCGAACCCAGATATGATGGTCCTTTCCAAGTCCTTCTGACTCGGTCGATCGACTGGCCTTCATAAAAATGAATCAGTCTTGGATCACCACCAGCTACCAAGCACCTGATGCTGATGTAACCGAATAATTTTTTTTGAAATGTCAGATTCCTTCAAGACTGCCTATGCTGATGCTGAGTGACTATCCTGTTATGCTGAGTGACTATCCTCTTCCTCCTCAATGATCATGCTGATAGCTTGTAAGAATATTTTTGGTTCTAGGCACCGCCACCAGTGGCTAAGGCCCAATTTTTCTGCCCCTGTTTAACAGGGGCGTGTAATTACAATTTTTGATGCAATATTTTGCAAAGAGGGTTCATTGCTGCGCTCCAACTAGAGTATCTGTGAGGGGTTGCAGTGTTGTGGCACCAGCACCAGTGCCTAAGGCCCAATTTTTCAGCTCCTGTTTAATAGGGGCGTGTAATTACAATTTTTTATGCAATACTTTGCAGCAGGGCTCGTTCCTGCGCTCCAACTAGAGTATCTGTGAGGGGTTGCAGTGTTGTGGCACCAGCACCAGTGCCTAAGGCCCAATTTTTCAGCCCCTGTTTAACAGGGGCGTGTAATTACAATTTTTGATGCTATATTTTTCTGGAGGGCTCATTCCTGCGCTCCAACTAGAGTATCTGTGACGGGTTGCAGTGTTGTGGCACCAGTGCCTAAGGCCCAATTTTTCTGCCCCTGTTCAACAGGGACATGTAATTACAATTCTTGATCTAATATTTCACAGCAGGGCCCGTTTCTGCGCCCGCCAAGAGTAACTGTGAGGACTTACAGTGTTGTGGCACCAGCACCACCACCACCGAAGGTGGTGTGAGGGTCTGCACTCGTTATGATACTAACTTATATTATATTAACGAGTGCAGACCCTCACATCCAGGAATTCTTCTGGAAAGAACACATTGGGACAAACAGCTTGCTGAAAAAAGGTATCTCCAGTCTAATTCTGTGCCTGGGCACCACAGGCTGTGTGCGTCTACAGAGTGATGTCCTGATGCTGGTTGGATACCTGGATTCAAGGTCCTGCATGTGCCTCGTTTGCCTGCCATCTGCCACGCTACATAGAGGGATGCTCCAATACCCGCTGTTCATCTGGTCCTTGGTTTACTGACAAGCTTGTTGAGCTTACTATCTGGTAAGCGTGTATTCTTAATGGTGGAGGATCACTGCGAGGGGTGTTTTCCCACTTTCCACTTTTACACACTGATCCCTATGAAGAGCTATCAGGGGACTCTTCCCATCTCCTTAGAAGATTTTCTGTTCTGGTCTAAGGACTTTGCTGCTTATTAATTTAATATCACTATTTTGTGCTTTTGGCACCTTTTGATCTATATGCACTCGGTATTTGTCAAATAATATTTGGGATTTTTTGTGTCATATTTTTTGTTTATGATTTTATAATTACAATTCTTGATATAATATTTCACAGCAGGGCCCGTTTCTGCGCCCACCAAGAGTAACTGTGAGGACTTACAGTGTTGTGGCAACACCAACACCTAAGGCCCCAATTTCTGCAGAGTATATAGGGCAGGCCCCTACTTTCAAACACCCAACTTACAAACGACTCCTACTTGTAAACAGAAGGAGACAACAGGAAGTAAGATGAAATCTACCCCTAGGAAGGGAAATTCTCTCCTGTAAGAGTTAATATGGGAAAAACGTGTCTCCTCTCCACTGATGCTTTATCCACAATACTTGTTTCACTAAAAACCCTAAATTGTAAAAAAAAATTTGTCATTGGGACAGAAAGTGAGGTGAAATCTTCTAAAGAGGTGCACAGACAGCAAAACAAATGTCACAGGAACAAAAAGCTTAAAATAGATTTTTTGGCTTTTTTGGCTGGAGCTACACTTTAAAAATGTACCAGTTCAAAATAAAAACAGATTCTACTTACCAACAAACCTACAGTCCCTGTCTTGTTTGCACCGCCTGTATACTGCTGTTCAGAGTACATAGGGCCTAGGGGTCCACGCCTTTCCTTTTTTTAATTTGGGTGCGGGGTTCCCCTTAATACCCATACAAGACCCAAAGGGCCTGGTAATGGACTGAGGGGGGGTACCCATGCCGTTTGTCTCACTGATTTTCATATTGCCGGGACTCAACATTACATTAAAGCCACAAGCAGTTTTAAATGACTTTTATTTCTTTAAAAATGTAATTTTGTGCAGGGACTGTTCTAAGCACGGAAAACATGCGCCACTTTACAGACATACCATAGACACCCCCAGGTACGATATTTAAAGGAATATTTCACTTTTTTTTTCACTTTAAGCATCATTAAAATCACTGCTCCCGAAAAAACGGCCTTTTTAAAAACTTTTTTTTGCATTGATACATGTCCCCTGGGGGAGGACCCGGGTCCCTAAACCCTTTTTAGGACAATACCATGCAAATTAACCTTTAAAATGAGCACTTTTGATTTTGAACGTTCAAGTCCCATAGACTTCAATGGAGTTCTAAAGTTCGGGCGAATTTTCGGTTCGTTCGCAGGTTCTGGTGCGAACCGAACCGGGGGGTGTTCAGCTCATCCCTACTCCTGACACGATCCTTCCTTCTGGGAACTTCTTGCTCTTCCAAGGGGATCTTATCTCCCAGATAAGACAGGCCTCTGTGGGAATGTCCCCATACCCCGAAACCAATTTAAGAGAGGGTCTGTTTTGGCATAAAGACAAGATCGTGGTTCCTGAGTCCTTAAGGGTAGCTGTAATGGAGCTCTGCCACGACCATAAGTTGGCCAGACATTTCGGTGTCCTGAAGACTGCCGAGCCGGTACAGCGCACTTTCTGGTGGCCCCAACTGCTCAATGATTGTAAAAATTATGTGGACTTGTGCAACACTTGTGCTCTAAGTAAAAATAGCCAGACAAAAGCTTGGGGACTTTTAAAACCTTTAGCCATTCCAGAGAGACCGTGGAAAATGATATCGATGGACTTCATCATGGAACTCCCTCCGTCTGAGGGATTTTCTACCATCTTTGTTGTGGTGGACTGGCTGTCCAAGATGGCACACCTCCTTCCCATGAGGGGCACACCCTCAGCAAAGATTTTTGTTAAAGAAGTTGTAAGGCTGCATGGGGTCTCAGCAAGTATTTCGTCCGATCCAGGTGTCCAATTTACCTCGAGGTTCTGGAAGACCCTCTGTGGCTCCCTCAAAATAGAGTTGGCATTCTCATCAGCCTATCATCCCCAAACGAACAGGCAAACTGAGAGAACCAATCAGACTCTGCAGCAATACCTCCGCTGCTTCTCCGCCTTCTCTCAGGATGACTGGGTCTCTTTATTACCCATTGCAGAATTCTCCTACAATAACTCCCTGCATTCTGCCATCAATCAAACACCTTTTTTTGCCAACTACGATTTCCATCCATCTTTCCTGCCCAGTTCAATACCTGAATGTATCGTTCCTGCAGTCTCTGAAACCATTAATTTTTTCTCCACCAATAACAAACTTCTACAAGAAACTATGGCCAAGTCTCAGGAGTACAATGAAAAGATGTTTGATAAGAAGAGGCGCGGAGAACTTGGAACCCGGCAACCAACTGTGGTTGTCCACAGTTAACTTAAAAATGGCCTGTTCCTCTAGGAAATTGGGCCCTAAATTTTTGGGTCCTTTCTCGGTGAAGAGGAAAATAAATGATGTCACCTATGAACTTGATTTGCCCGACTCTCTAAAGGTACACCCGGTCTTTCATGTGACCCTACTGAAGCCTGCTACTCCTAATCCCTTTACTGGCCGCACTACTGGCCCACCCAAACCTATCATAGTTAACAATGAAGAGGAACTTGAAGTTGAAGCAATTCTGAATTACAGAAAAAGGGGCAACGAAATCCAGTACCTCATCAAATGGAAGGGGTATTGTCCTGAGGACAACTCCTAGGAGCCAGAGAGCAATTTGCATGCCCAGGAACTTTTACAGGCATTTAAGAACTCCTGTGCGCACTGCTGTGCATGCCCCTGTGAGCGCTGGTGTGCATGATTCTGTGGGCGCTGGTGTGCGCACTGGTGTTTGGGCGCATGCGTGTGTGTGTGCGGGTGTGTGCGCACTTGTGTGTGCGCCTGTGCATGTTGGCGTGTGCACATGCGCGGTGTTTGGCACCAACCAGCCTATTTAGGTCTGCTGTGCACTCTGCTCGGTGTTGCCTGATCATCAGCTTCCTGTGCCCTTGTTACCGTTGCCTATACCTGCGTTCCTGATCTCCTGACAACCCGGCTTGCCTCTCAGATATTCCTGACTTCTGCCTGCACCTGACCTCGGCCTGTTTGACTCCACTTCTGCCTGCTCCTGTTGTACCTTTGTTGCCCGCCTGTTGCCGGCCCCTGCCTGTGCCCTGACCTGCCTGCTCTGCTTCTGCTCAGCATCTGTTTGCCTGTGTTCCAGCCTACTTACCTGCTGCTTGAAGATCATCTTCCTTCCAGCACCTGGATCCTCATCATCAGGCTCTCCTACCATTCCGCACTCCCGTGCCTCCTGTCTATTCTATCAGGGGCCGAGAGTCGGACACGTAAGGGAGACCACCCTCTGCCGAAAGTGGACTCACCGGTCTGGTAAGTGGAAGTCTGACACCAAGCCACCATTCTGGAGCCATCTGTAGAACTCCATCTGGGTGATGACTCCACCATCCGACATCCAGCCATTCTTCCCCACGTCCACATACAAAATCTCGTTAGGTCGCCGACACCACCCCCAACATCAACATACTATTAAACCTCTTGTAATTATAATAGTATGACCCCGAGTTGAAGGGTGGGACGATGTGGACGTGTTTCACATCGATTGCCCCTCTGCAGTTAGGAAAGTCCCACCACAGGGCAAAGTGGGATGCCACAGTCTGCCATTCCTGTGGGGTTGAAGGAAACTGTGGAGTCAAACAAGAAAAACAAAAATTAGTACTTTTCCACATAACATTGCAAGCAGATTAGACACAAACATTCTTGGCCAACATAAGTATAACATTTATTTTAAGGAATATTTAAAGACAAAAGTATAAGGTCCACTTATCAGATTCCTCACCCCCTCTGATGGCCCATTGTAAAAATTTTAGGGGGGGGGTGTTTGGGCAGGTAACCCTCTCCACTTCATTGAGAGCTGCATGCTTTGGTGAATTCATCCATAAATCTGAGCACAAAAGAGGTAGGTATAGTGTGTATGGGTTTGGCAAAGTCAACAGATAGAGTATTGGTATCGGCTGACTTAGCAGTTGGGGGGGGGTTCAAATGGGTTTGGCCCCCCAAAAAAAGCCTCTTGCACATTTTAGGGTTGTTTGGGGTGTTTAGGGTAAAACGCTACTATGGAGCTGACAAAATACATTGTTAAGTGACTAGGCTAGGTGTGTATGGGCCCAGGATAGCATGCTGGGGAAGTTAGTAAAGGCAAATGTGCATGAAGGACAAAAAAGGAGCATTAAAATCTTCCAGCATGCATAAGGACAAAGAGGACATTCACAGCATATTGCAATCATGGTAATTAGGGAATGATGAAATAAATCCAATACATTAGCAAACATTAAATAAATAGAATTTGATGTTAAAGGATAAAACTTACCTTACTATAGTCCTTCTGCAGGACCTGTATGATGGCAGAACAGGTCTCTGGAATAATGATCCCCAGAGCCTGGGAGAGATGCCTGTCGAGAACTTGATGTCCTGCAGACTTCTCCCCTTCACCAAGTACCGAAAGGTGGCGATGATCCTTTGTTCCAGAGTGATGGCTTGCCGCATGCAGGTGTCCTGCTTGGTAATATAAGGGGACAGCAAAGCCAACAGATGGTGAAAAACGGGGTCCGTCATTCAGAGATAATTCCTGAAATAATCAAGATTATTCTCCTGGATCTCCCGCAACAAAGGCATATGCGAGAATTGGTCATGCTGGAGCAACCAATTCTTGGTCTATGAACTCCTCCTCCCCCTGTTCATGGACTGGACTTGGATCAAAGTAAGAACCCCAACACCAAGACCCTGTATAGCACGAACTCTATGACAAGTACGTAACCGCAACATGGCTTCAAAACGATCGGCTGGTCAGAACGAACTAACAGAACGCACTGAAAATCAAAAAGGCCTGAGAAGAGCGAGCTGAAAATCAGAAACGTGCGAACAAAAAAAACAGTACGAACTGACTGCACACACTGAAAAACAGATACAAACCCACAAGCACAAACTGAAGAGCAGTAACGAACTGAAAAGCACGAGGCTGAAAAGCGCGAATCGTCTCTTACCAAACTTCTACTAACACAAGATTAACAGAAGGAGCCCAAAGGGTGGCGCACTTGGTATTGAACTTCCTTTTTATAGTGCCGTCGTACTGTGTTGTACGTCAGCGCATTCTTGGCGATCGTAATTTCCGCCAACATTTGTGTGACCGTGTGTATGCAAGACAAGTTTGAGCCAACATCCATCAGAAATAAATCCACAGTTTGGGTGTCGGAAATCCCGATCATCTGTATGCGGTATTAGAGTATTGCTATGTACTGTGCGAATGACGGTGCATGTGCGCGCATGGGGAAGCGCGCATGTTGTGACTGTTCTTGGCGCCAGATGCGTTATTTACAGGAGACTGATGCCCAGGTCCAATGCTGTCTAGTCTACAGCATTCCCTGTGACCCTTGCTACCTGTTTATCCAGAAAACCTGCTCCAGTAGACTATTGGCTTGTTCCTGACCTCTCCTGCTATCTGCCTGCATCCAACCCCGGCTTGTCCTTGTCTCCGCTTCTGTCTTTTCTCTGGTTATGCGCTGCCAGCCTGTTACCGAACCAGCCTGTACCCTGACTCTGCTCCAGCCACTGCATCTGTTCTTGATCTGCCCGCTTGTGTATGACCCGGCTTGCCTGTACCTGTCTGTGTTCCTACCTACAGAACACTTCTTCGCTGACTGCTGTGTCTGCTTCCAGCCTGATCCTGTCTCCAGCCTGCCAGCTGTTCTGGTCAGCCTCCTCTCCACGGCATTATCGGAATTTCCGACCCGCCCCTACATCAGCGATCCTGCCAAGCACTTGTGCCACTCTGCACTCCTGAGCTCCCTGTCTGCTCAGTCAGGGGTTTTCCAGTCAGAGGTGTAAGAGAGGCTTTCCTCTGCATATCAGGCTCTACAACCAGGTACGTGACACTACCAGACAGCCATGTCTGAGCCTGAGCGAGGAACCTCTCCAATGGATGAACATTTGTCAGCACCTTGCTGGTCTGACACAGGCCATTAAGAACCTGCAAGAAGGTTATACCCGACTGGAGGAGCATGTCCAGGCCCCATCTTCTACTGCTCAGCCAGCCGCCACTTCAGTTGGAACATCTACTACACCTACAGTGGTAATGTTGCCTCCAGAGCCCAAGGTTCCTACACCTGAGAGATTGGCTGGGGAACGCAGTAAATTCAGAGTGTCCTGTAATGCCTGCGAACTCTATTTTGCCCTACAGCCACAGACGTTTTCTTTTGAAACTACTAAAGTGGGCTTTGTCATCTCTCTGCTACTAGGTGAACCTCAGTCCTGGGCCCACTGTCTGTTGGAACAGAAAGATGTATCCCTCACCAATTTGACTACCTTCTTCCACGCCATGTCTCAGCTCCATGAGGATCCTCAAAAAACTGCCACCGCACAGGCAGCTCTGCATACTCTGCAGCAGGGTCGCAGAGTGGCCGAGGACTATGTATCCAAATTCAGGTGCTGAGTTCTGACGCTAACTGGAACAATGCCGCCCTGCGATACCAGTTTCATATGGGCCTTTCCAAATCCCTGAAAGATGAACTGGCCCGAGTTGGCATACCTCAAACTTTAAATGCTCTCATTAATTTGTCTATCCAAATCGATAGGTAACTGAGGGAATGAAGGTCTGAACGAACATCAGGACCATCCCATCCTGTGTGGATGTTACCTCATATTTCCAGCTTTTCTCACCCTGCTTCAACAGTCCCTGCGTCACGCACCGCCGACACCTCTGAGCCGATGCAGTTGGGCTTGCTCTGCCACTCTCTCATCATTGAAGAGTGTCAACGCCAGCGTTTCTATTGTGGGGAACCTGGACACTACGTGAGATCATGCTCAGCGAAGCTCCGTAAGTGTCTAACCATCTCTTCTAATCATGCACCGGCTTTACCAAGCAAGCCTTCTAATCTGGCTCTTCCCATTCTTTTACAGCTTTAAGGAGGGAATACCCAGGTTGCCGCTATAATTGACTCTGGAGCCTGCAGCTGCTTTATGTATTTGTCCTTTGCCACTAGGCACCAGATCCCACCGGGACCTATAGCTCTGGGACTTTCTGTACATCTAGCTGATGGGTCTGCTATTAAATCAAGTCTAGTCATGCAAGAAATGGTTCCATTATCCACCACCATTGCCAAAAACAATCAGGAACTGTTGTGTTTGGATGTCACCACATACCCCGTTTCCCATTAGCCTTGGCATGCCCTGGTTACAGACCCATAACCCACACATCATTTTGGCCACAGGGGAAATCAGTTTCTATTCTTCCTACTACCGTCAACACTGTTTACAGGAAGTTACTTGTGCTCCACCATCCCTGCTATGTCTGGACTCTGATGCTGAAACCCACCAGTCTGTCCCGGCTGTACATCATAGTTTCTTGGATGTGTTCAGTAAAAATGGAACAAAAACTCTTCCCCCACACGGGCCCAATTAAGCTCCTCCCCGGAGCCAAAGTCCCTTTTAGAAGAATCTTTCCCCTAATGGAACTCAGGTTGGGAACCTTAAAGGAATACATCAATGACAATCTAGAGAAGGGGTTCATCCGCCCATCCACTTTTCCGGCAGCAGCGGGAATTTTCTTTGTGGAAAAAAAGATCACTCTCTATGGCCCTGCGTAGATTATCGCAAACTCTCATAAAATCACAGTTAAAAACCGGTACCCTCTTCCCTTGGTTCCCCTGAATTGTTTCAGAGACTCGGGTCTGCAACTGTATTCACCAAATTAGATAGGGGTCCAAGGCTCTGTTGCATCCAGTCGCATTCTTCTCCCGTAAGCTATCAGAAGCGGAAAGAAATTATGATGTTGGAGATCGGGAACTGTTGGTAATCAACGCAGTCCTTGAGGAATGGCAGTATCTCTTGGAAGGAGCTACACATCCAATCCTGATTTATACAGACCATAAAAATCTAGAATACCTGAAAGTTGCAAAGAGGTTGAAACCACGTCAAGCCAGGTGTGCACTTTTTTTTACCAAATTTTCTTTTCATATCACTTACAGGCCTAGGTTGAAGAACATGAAACCTGATGCGCTCTCCCACATGTTAAATGAATAAAGACTCCACACCTCCAGATACCATCCTGTCTTTAGGAAACATTCTTGTGCTTCAAGATTTGCTGTCACAGATCAGGCAAGCTTCCATGGAGATTCCTTCTCCTGACACAACCCTGCAGGCAAGAGATGGGCTATTATGGTATGATGATAACATTTTTGTACCATAAGGTCTACGAGTTGTTGTTCTAGGGTCCTGCCATGACCATGTGTTAGCTGTATATGTACTTTTGCAACACACGTTCTGGTGGCCTCGGTTACAGAAGGATTGCAAGAAATACATGGAGTCATGCATCACATGCATCCAAAATAAGAATAACAAGTCCAAGGCATGGGGTCTGTTGAAACCATTATCTGTCCCAGAGAGACCATGGAAGATTATTTCCATGGATTTCATTGTGGAGCTTCCACCATCCGAATGCTACACTACTATCTTTGTGGTAGTAGATAGATTGTCTAAAATGGCACACTTCCTACCAATGAAGGGTACACCCTCTGCCCCTGAAACTGCAAACAATTTTATCAAGGAAATCATAAGACTCCATGGAATCCCTCCAAACATTGTATCAGATCGGGGGTACAGTTTACATCCAAGTTCTGGAAGGCACTATGTGAATCTCTGAAGATTGATCTGTCCTTTTCTTCTGCTTACCACCCACAGACGAATGGCCAGACAGAGAGAACCAATCAAACACTTGAGCAATAACTACGCTGTTTCTCTTCATTTTCCAAAGGATGATTGGGTTCCACTACTACCTCTAGTCGAATTTGCCTACAATAACTCTGTTCATTCTGCCACTAAGCAGTTTCGTTCTTCGCCAATTACAGTTTCCAACCATCATTCTTGTCCAACACCATCCCAGAATGAACCAGCTGTTCAGAAAACAGTAGACTTCTTTGATTTAAATAACAAACTGTTACAGGAGACAATGACGAAGACTCAGGAATACAACAAGGAGGTGTTTGATAAAAGCAGAAGAGGAGAGCTTAGTCTGTAACCTGGAGATCAGGCTTGGTTATCTAACTTGAATCTGAAACTTGCATGCCCTTCAAAGAAATTGGGTCCTAAATTCATTAGGCCCTTTCCGGTGAGGAGAAAGATCAATAATGTGGCCTATGAACTAGAATTACCAGATTCATTTTGGATACATCTTGTCTTTCATGTAGCCCTGCTTAATCCTGCAATCCCTGACCCCTTTACTGTTCCCCCTAAACCGTTATTAGTTGACAGTAAAGAAGAGCTTGAAATTGAATCCATCCTGGACTATAGAAAAAGCGGTAATCCGGTTCAATACTGTACTTGGTGGAATGGAAAGGGTATGGGTCAGAAGAAAATTCATGGGAACAAGAGCACAATGTCCATGTCAAAAGATTGATCCAGTCCTATAGGAGATCCCATCATGAAAAAGTGACTAGGAAGGGCAAGCCAGTAATCAAGATGGCAGCCGCAGAAGAATGCCTGTGCCCCATTTCCCTACAAGAAGAGCCGACCGGCGCACGTACATGCGCACGCACGTTGTGACCGTTCTTGGCTCCAGATGCGCTATTTAAAGCAGACTGATGCCCAGGTACAATGCTGTCTGGTCTACAGCATTCCCTGTGACCCTTGTTACCTGTTTATCCAGAAAACCTGCTCCAGTAGACTCTTGGCTTGTTCCTGACTCCTCCTGCTATCTGCTTGCACCCATCCCCAGTTTGTCCTTGACTCCGCTTCTGTCTCTCCCCTGGTTAACTCTCTGCCAGCCTATTATCAACCCGGCCTGTACCCTGACTCTGCTCCAGCCACTGCATCTGTTCCTGATATGCCTGCTTGTGTATGACCCGGCTTGCCTGTACCTGTCTGTGTTCCTACCAGCAGAACACCTCTTCGCTGACTGCTGTGTCCTGCTTCCAGTCTGATCCTGTCTCCAGCTTGCCAGCTGTTCCGGTCAGCCTCCTCGCTGAAGTCTCTCTCCACGGCATCATTGGAAGTTCCGACCAGCCCCTACATCAGCGATCCTTCCAGGCACTTGTGCCACTCTGCACTCCCGAGCTCCCTGTCTGCTCAATCAGGGTTTCTCAAGTCAGAGGTGTAAGAAAGGACTTCCTCTGCCTATCAGCTCTACAACCAGGTACATGACAGGTATGTTGCTACAGTTATTCTCTTTATTTATCCATGGAGGGTTTAATAACACTTTAAGCCCTCAACATTAAAGATTGTATCTTTGAAGCTTTGAGCCATAATTGAAATTCAGAATTATTTATGGCTAGAATGCTACATACTCTCAAGCTGCTACTAGGCAAGTGAATGTTAAACATTTAGTTATGAAGAAAACTAGATAGGTTGAAGATAAAATGTCTTGGAGGCAATGTCAATATGGTTGTATTCATAAATGGAATGTATTGATTTAAAGGAATATGATTCTGAATATGATTCTGCATGGGAAACATAGTTAGTCTACTGGCTAATTGTACTCAACAATGAGATATAGGATTTATGGCATCAGGTGTAACGCCTTTGAAACCATTGTAAGGGACCTTGAAGTATATTGTATTCTAGTTTGAAAAAAAACGAAGAGTTACATAGATAAATAAGACCGTGATGTGTATATTAACCACTTCAATACCCGGCTATAGTCATATGATGTCAGCAGATGAGATTTCCCATCCTGGAGGGCGTCATATGACATCCTCGGATTCTCACCGCTCCTGCGGGCCCCCGGGGGCCCGCAGCACAGCGATCGGGATGAGGTGTGTCCTTCTGACACAGCCCATCCCAGATCCATGTAAAGAGCCAATAAAAAATGACTCTTTACCATGTGACTGGCTGTGTCCAATCGCAGCCGGTCACATGTACTGTCCACAAGCACGGCGCTCGTGCACGCCCCTGGGGCGCGCGCAAAGCGGTGATTGGGGACGAGGCTTGTCACCCTGACACAGCCCAACCCCGATCGCAGTAAAGAGCCAATGAAATTGGCTCTTTACCACGTGACCGGCTGTGTCCAATCACATTCTGTCACAGAATGTCAACAAACCACGGTAACGAGATGTTACTGGGTTCTCCTCCTCACAAACTGATCATGTGTGAGAAGGAGATTGGGGTAACATCTTGTTACCGCTTACAGTGCACACCAACCACACTGATTGCACCCCTAATAAAGAGTACCTGTCACCAGCCATCAAAGTACCTGTCACCAGCCATCAAAGTACCTTTTACAGTCCATCAAAGTACCTGTCATCACCTATCAAAGTACCTGTCATCACCCATTAAAGTACCTGTCACAGTCCATCTGAGTACCTGAGTACCTTTCACAGTCCATCTGATTACCTGAGTACCTAAGTACCTGTCACAGTCCATCTGAGTACCCGATTACCTGAGTATCTGTCACAGCCCATCTGAGTACCCGAGTACCTGAGTACCTGTCACAGTCCATCTGAGTACCCGAGTACCTGTCACAGTCCATCTGAGTACCTGAGTACCCGAGTACCTGTCACAGTCCTTCTGAGTACCTGTCACATTTCATCTGAGTACCCGAGTACCTGAGTAGCTGTCACAGTACATCTAAGTACCCGAGTACCTGAGTACCTTTTACAGTTCATTTGAGTACCTGAGTACCTGTCACAGTTCATCTGAGTACCTGAGTACTTGTCACAGTCCATCTGATTATCCGAGTAGCTGAGTACCTGTCACAGTTCATCTGAGTACCCAAGTACCCAAGTACCTGAGTACCTGTCACAGTCCATCTGAGTACCTGTCACAGTTCATCTGAGTACCCGAGTACCTGAGTACCTGTCACAGTCCATCTGAGTACCCGAGTACCTGGCACAGTTCATCTGAGTACATGAGTACCTGAACACCTGTCACAGCCCATCTGAGTATCTGTCACAGTTCATCTGAGTACCTGTCACAGTCCATCTGAGTACCTGTCACAGCCCATCTGAGTACCTGAGTATCTATCACAGTTCATCTGAGTACTTGTCACAGCTCATCTGAGTACCTGAGTACCTGTCACAGCCCATCTGAGTACCTGAGTACCTGTCACAGCCCATCTGAGTACCTGTCACCACCCATCAGAGTACCCGAGTATCTGTCACCAGGCCATCAGAGTACCCGAATACCTGTCGCCAGGCCATCGGAGTATCGGAGTACCTGTCACCAGCCCATCGGAGTAACCGAGTACCTGTCACCAGCCCATCAGAGTAACCGAGTACCTGTCTCCAGCCCATCAGAGTACCCGAGTACCTATCTGCAGCCCATGAGTCACAGAATATACGTTGGTGTGCTTGCTTTCCAAAATGGGGTCGTAGGAATGAAATGAGATGTGTAATTTATACTCCTAGAACGCCTGAAGGTACTACTTCAATGTTGGGCCTCTGTATGTGGACTGGCTGTGTAAAAGTCTCACACATGTGGTACCGTCATACTCAGGAGGAGTAGCAGAATGTGTTTTGGGGTATAAGTTTTGCTATATACATGCTATGTGTTAGAAATATCTTATAAATTTACAACTTTGTGTAAAAAAAAAAAACATTTTCATTTTTTTTCCACGTTTTCTGAAGACTTGTGTAAAAAAATTAACCATTCAAAAGACTCATAATGCTTCATAGAATATACGTTGGGGTGTTTGTTTTCCAAAATGGGGTCATTTTGTGGGTAATTCCATTGTCCTGGTGCTCCAGGGCCTTCAAAAGTGTAATAGGTCTTTAGGAAATTAGAGGTGTAATTTATGCTCCTAGAACTCCTAACGGTGCTCTCTGCATGTTGGGCAGGCTGTGTATAAGTGACACACATGTGGTATTGCCATACTCAGGAGGAGTAGCAGAATGTATTTTGGGGTGTCAATTTTGCTATATACATGCTTTGAGTTAGAAATATCTTATAAACCGACCACTTTGTGTAAAAAAAAATAAGTTTTAATTTTCTTTCCACGTTTTCCGAAGACTTGTGGAAAAAAAATGAACCGTTCAAAAGACTCATTATGCCTCATAAAATAGACGTTGGGGTGTTTGCTTTCCAAAATTGGGTCATTTGGAGGGTAATTCCACTGTTCTGGTGCTCCAGGGCATTCACAAATGTAATGGTAAAAAAGCAGGTGTAGTATGGCGCTGCCCTTATGGAGACAAAAATGTTTTTTCTTCTTTGTAGTGAATGTATTGCCTAGTGTCCTTATAGAATTGCTTCTAAAACCTGTATGTGTTCAAAAGTTGAATAAAACTGTGACTGGTGGTGAATATTTCTATTAAAAATTAAAATACAACAACTGGTGCTCCAATTGTTCAACAAAGATGCATAGTGCCCTTTAAATTAGGTAATAAAGTAGTTGTGGATATGGATACAATATCATCTAGGTGGAAAGTGTTAAAAACAATACAATACCACCTAAGTGGAAAGTATTAGAAAATGGTAAAAAAAGCAGGAGTAGTATGGCGCTGCCCTTATGGAGACAAAAAGATATTTTCTTCTTTGTAGTGAATGTATTGCCTAGTGTCCTTATAGAATTGCTTCTAAAACCTGTATGTGTTCAAAAATTTAATAAAACTGTGACTGGTGGCGAATATTTCTATTAGAAGTGAAAATACAACAACTGGTGCTCCAATTGTTCAACAAAGGTGCATTGTGCCCTTTAAATTAAGTAATAAAGTAGTTATGGATATGGATACAATATCATCTAGGTGGTTAAAAAGAAAAAAAGAAAAAAGAAAAAAAGGAAAAAGGAAAAAAAGGAAAACAGGAATAATATGGCGCTGCCCTTATGGAGACAAAAAAAAAACTCTCTTTATAATGACTTTATAATTCCTAAAGTGTGTGTGCCACAAATTAATAAATATGTGACTGGTGCCAAGTCCTTACTGTTAAAAGTACAATTGCAACCTAAGGTGCTTCAATTATTCAACAAAAGTGCATAGTGCAGCATCACTAAAGTGACCAGTGTTAAATCATACAAATCCATACAACATTGTGCAAATTATCCATCATAAATAGTGACTTTTGTGCTGTGACCAGTATTAGTTGGATAGGAAAAGTTCCGTTTATGAAAAAACAAGTTCTTTCTGGAGTATTTTGTAGTGTTCAATCTTTGAGGGTCAAATATCTGTAGAAAAGCTTCTTATCCAGGTGCTGGTTTCTTTAATTAGTGCCTTGTCTGCATGCTCTGACAATGCTTGCACTCACTGGATTCTCCTTTCCCCTGCAGGGGTATGGATGGTCACAGTGTCTGCCACTGTGTAGCAATCAAGGATATCCCCCAAACTTTACTTGCGTATTGTGGTGTAGTAATTACATGTAAAGGAAAGAAGGTATGCCCATCACGTAAAACCATAGGAGAACTTTTATTAAAACTTAATAGACAAATGTACTCACATTTCAAATGAACAAATCAAGCATGGCAAAAGTTAGCGAATTCCCTTTGTTAGAGGTGCTGCAAGAGGTTCGTAACCCGCCCTACGCACGTTTCGTCGTCAGACTTCTACTGGGGCGTTCATCTTGCTGTACCTCCTGAGTTTAAATAGTGTGGCCAGTAATAAGTGCAATTGGATCGGCGGCCATTTTTGCTAGGATTTTGAAGACTGAAGCCTAATAGGACTTGTGCATTAGGTTGTTAGCGGCTATTTTCTTGTGGATATTACAGACCGAAGCCTAGTAGAACTATCCATTGAGTCCTTATGACGGCCATTTTCTTGGGGATTTTGTAGACCGAAGCCCAGGTAGCGCGCCTGCGCTTTACTGTTAGTGGGGGAACGTTGAGTCAGAGCTGTCAGCAAAGAACGTCACCCTTGACGCCCGGCCGCATTCTTTCTTCCCCCACTTCATATTGGAATCTAAGCTGACTTCCGGGTCGGTGACAGCCCCAAGCCACTACTAATCGTTTTTTTTTTAAAAAGTATATGCACATACTGATCCCACTATTACTCTATATTCTAAGGTTTAAACATACATGTCAAAAATTAGATACTATAAACGTATTAAAAATTAAAAAATAAATATAAAATAAATTAAAATATATTAAAATATGTTAAAATATGAAAGTACACATTGTGAGTCTTATATATATATTTATATACCTGCATATAACCTGGAGAGGTTGTCCTATATGTGTGTTTTAAAACTAAGATTAGAAGCAGGGAGGGAAGAGGGTGTGTGTATTACCCATAGTCTATGTATAGTTGGGGGCTTTAAATTCCATTCTGTATATGTGCCCCTAAGTGACCTTATTTTGAATTAGAGTGGGGATTGGGGAGTTTCTTAGGAGGTTAAAGTGCATGTTTCAGGTCTCATGGACAGTGAGAAATAGACAATCCAAGGAACAAGAAATAAAAATAATTGATTGTTAAAAAAATTCTTTAGTTGCTAAGAAATTTTTTCTAGAAATTTGTGAGAAAACAGTTTAGATCCACGTCTATGTTCATTCCTGTCGGTTGGAGGGTGTCCATCAGGAAAATCCATTTGGTCTCATTTTGTGTGATTTTGATTTTTTTATTCTCACCTCTCCAATGTCCTTTAATTTTATCGATCCCATAGAATACCATGCATGACGGGTCCTTATTGTGATAATCTTTAAAATGTCTTGAGACGCTGTGTTTAGGATATCCATTTTTGATGTTTGTTACGTGTTCCCTGATTCTAACGTGTAGCTGTCTTGTCGTCGGATCAACGTATTGTATATAGCATGGACATTCCAGTACATAGGTCACATGAGTACTGTTGCAGGTTCTGAGCTCTTTTATGTTATGAAGAACAAATTTTCAGCATAAGGAGAAAAAACCTGAAACTATACCATCGATATATAGACGACATAGTCATTGTGTGGAGGGGTACCGAGGGAGAACTACAAGCCTTTTTCGATGAAATCAACTGCAATGCATATGGAATTTCCTTTTCCGGTAGCTGGAACAAACAAAGCATTGACTACCTAGATTTACAGATTTACAAAGGAAATGGAAACCTGAATACAAGGACCTTCTTTAAAAGTACTGACAGGAATGGGTACATCCCAACCAGCAGCTGTCACCATCCACAATGGATAGGAAACATTCCAAAGGGACAACTAATGCGGATACATAGAAACTGTAGCAATGGAAACGATTATGAAGAACAAGCAGATATCATAATTAAGAGGTTTGTTGAAAAAGGCTATAACAAAAGGGAGCTAATAAACCCGAAGGAAAAGGTTAAAAAAATTGACAGAAATACACTAATAGAAGGAAAACCAGCCGGTAACATCAAGAAAAAGGACAAAAACATAGGCATGGCCTTCTTAACGGGCTACAATAGACAATATAAAATCACAGAGTCCATAATCAAGAAACACTAGTCCATTTTACAATCAGATAAAATTCTGAACTCCATATTACCAAAAAAGCCTAGTTTCATCTACAGAAAAGCCCCTCCACTCAGAAATAAATTGGTGCATAACGCTCTGGACCCACCAAAACAGATTAAAATAATAAAAAACCTGAAAGGTTTTTTCAAGTGCGGAAAATGCCTACCGTGTAAAAGCAGTAAAAAAACTAATAGGAAAATAACAACATTCAGATCAGCAACTAATGGCAAAGAATATAACATAAAAGAGCTCAGAACCTGCAACAGTACTCATGTGACCTATGTACTGGAATGTCCATGCTATATACAATACGTTGATCCGACGACAAGACAGCTACACGTTAGAATCAGGGAACACGTAACAAACATCAAAAATGGATATCCTAAACACAGCGTCTCAAGACATTTTAAAGATTATCACAATAAGGACCCGTCATGCATGGTATTCTATGGGATCGATAAAATTAAAGGACATTGGAGAGGTGAGAATAAAAAAATCAAAATCTCACAAAATGAGACCAAATGGATTTTCCTGATGGACACCCTCCAACCGGCAGGAATGAACATAGACGTGGATCTAAACTGTTTTCTCACAAATTTTTAGAAAAAATTTCGTAGCAACTAAAGAATTTTTTTAACAATCAATTATTTTTATTTCTTGTTCCTTGGATTGTCTATTTCTCACTGTCCATGAGACCTGAAACATGCACTTTAACCTCCTAAGAAACTCCCCAATCCCCACTCTAATTCAAAATAAGGTCACTTAGGGGCACATATACAGAATGGAATTTAAAGCCCCCAACTATACATAGACTATGGGTAATACACACACCCTCTTCCCTCCCTGCTTCTAATCTTAGTTTTAAAACACACATATAGGACAACCTCTCCAGGTTATATGCAGGTATATAAATATATATATATAAGACTCACAATGTGTACTTTCATATTTTAACATATTTTAATATATTTTAATTTATTTTATATTTATTTTAAAATTTTTAATACGTTTATAATATCTAATTTTTGACATGTATGTTTAAACCTTAGAACATAGAGTAATAGTGGGATCAGTATGTGCATATACTTTTTAAAAAAAAAACGATTAGTAGTGGCTTGGAGGTGTCACCGACCCGGAAGTCAGCTTAGATTCCAATATGAAGTGGGGGAAGAAAGAATGCGGCCGGGCGTCAAGGGTGACGTTCTTTGCTGACAGCTCTGACTCAACGTTCCCCCACTAACAGTAAAGCGCAGGTGTGCTACCCGGGCTTCGGTCTACAAAATCCCCAAGAAAATGGCCGTCATAAGGACTCAATGGATAGTTCTACTAGGCTTCGGTCTGTAATATCCACAAGAAAATGGCCGCTAACAACCTAATGCACAAGTCCTATTAGGCTTCAGTCTTCAAAATCCTAGCAAAAATGGCCGCCGATCCAATTGCACTTATTACTGGCCACACTATTTAAACTCAGGAGGTACAGCAAGATGAACGCCCCAGTAGAAGTCTGACGGCGAAACGTGCGTAGGGCGGGTTACGAACGTCTTGCAGCACCTCTAACAAAGGGAATTCGCTAACTTTTGCCATGCTTGATTTGTTCATTTGAAATGTGAGTACATTTGTCTATTAAGTTTTAATAAAAGTTCTCCTATGGTTTTACGTGATGGGCATACCTTCTTTCCTTTACATGTAATTGCTACACCACAATACGCAAGTAAAGTTTGGGGGATATTTTTCATAAACGGAACTTTTCCTATCCAACTAATACTGGTCACAGCACAAGAGTCACTATTTATGATGGATAATTTGCACAATGTTGTATGGATTTGTATGATTTAACACTGGTCACTTTAGTGATGCTGCACTATGCACTTTTGTTGAATAATTGAAGCACCTTAGGTTGCAATTGTACTTTTAACAGTAAGGACTTGGCACCAGTCACCTGTTTATTAATTTGTGGCACACACACTTTAGGAATTATAAAGTCATTATAAAGAGAGTTTTTTTTTTTTGTCTCCATAAGGGCAGCGCCATATTATTCCTGTTTTCCTTTTTTTCCTTTTTTTCCTTTTTCCTTTTTTCTTTTTAACACTTTTCACCTAGATGATATTGTATCCATATCCATATCCATAACTACTTTATTACTTAATTTAAAGGGCACAATGCACCTTTGTTGAACAATTGGAGCACCAGTTGTTGTATTTTCACTTCTAATAGAAATATTCGCCACCAGTCACAGTTTTATTCAATTTTTGAACACATACAGGTTTTAGAAGCAATTCTATAAGGACACTAGGCAATACATTCACTACAAAGAAGAAAATATCTTTTTGTCTCCATAAGGGCAGCGCCATACTACTCCTGCTTTTTTACCATTTTCTAATACTTTCCACTTAGGTGGTATTGTATTGTTTTTAACACTTTCCACCTAGATGATATTGTATCCATATCCACAACTACTTTATTACCTAATTTAAAGGGCACTATGCATCTTTGTTGAATAATTGGAGCACCAGTTGTTGTATTTTCATTTTTAATAGAAATATTCACCACCAGTCACAGTTTTATTCAACTTTTGAACACATACAGGTTTTAGAAGCAATTCTATAAGGACACTAGGCAATACATTCACTACAAAGAAGAAAAAAAAATGTTGTCTCCATAAGGGCAGCGCCATACTACTCCTGCTTTTTTACCATTTTCTAATACTTTCCACTTAGGTGGTATTGTATGTGTAGAGACAGCAGCCATATTCATAACTAAAACATTCAATTCATTGCGCGGATCTACCCCATACACCTACCGTTCACACATGTAATAGGTCGTTAGGAAATTAGAGGTGTAATTTATGCTCCTAGAACCCCTGATGGTGCTCCCTGCATGTTGGACCTCTCTGTGTGGCCAGGCTGTGTAAAAGTTCCACACATGTGGTATCGCCATACTCGGGAGGAGTAGCAGAATCTATTTTGGGGTGTAATTGGAAGTATACATATGCTGTGTTGGAGAAATAACTTGTTATTATGACAATTTTGTGAAACAAAAAAATCTTAATTTTCCCAAGAATTGTGGGAAAAAATTACAACTTCAAAAAACTCACCATGCCTCTTACTAAATACCTTTGACTGTCTACTCTTCAAAAAAGGGTCATTTGGGGGGTATTTGTACTTTCCTGACATTTCAGAGCCTCAAGAAATGACATAGGCCGTCAGTGCATCAGGTGTGATCAATTTTCAATGATTTGCACCATAGCTTGTAGACTCTATAACTTTCACAAAGACCATATAATATCCACCATTTTGGGTTATTTTTACCAAGGAGATGTAGCAGTATAAATTTTGGCCCAAATTTGTGAACAAAATGACTTATTTGCAAAATGTTATCATAGAAGCTAAAAAAAGGTGTTTTTGTTTTCAAAATGTTCGCTCTTTTTTCACTAATGTCGCAAAAAATGAAAAACCCAGTGGTGATTAAATACCACAAAAAGAAAGCTCTATTTGTATGAAAAAAATGATAAAAAATTTGTTTGGGTACAGTGTTGCATGACTGAGTAATTGGCATTCAAAGTGTGAGAGCTCTGAAAGCTAAAAATTGGTATGGGAAGGAAGGGTGTATAAATGCCCTGTATTGAAGTGGTTAATGACCCCTTCCCCTCATGGACCCCTCTCCTCACTGAGACTGAATTGAAAAGCCTTGTCACCCTAGGAGAGGAAGTGTCTGTAAATATACCTTGCTGGTAGGATCATTTGACTTAATTGAAAGTCAGAAATATACAAAAAGGATTTGACTTTTTGACATTACTGCAACAATGTATTTGGTTTTAAGTGTTTGAGGTTAGATAAACTTTAAGAAAATATTTCAGTAAAAATGAATGCTAGAATGTGATTATGGAAGAAACATGCTTCCTACTTTTGGGATGGATCTTTTACACGTGCAACTATCTGAAAAGCTGTCCAAAGCTTCTGATAAAACTGCCATCAAGGCATTATTAATCCATCTACTGATGGACCAATGCCACATGATCACTTACACAGGTGTATGATTCACAGGCAGAGTCCTAGTTTTCAGGAAATAACTTCATTGCTAATATGAATAGGATCAGTTTCTCGTTGCCCTGAATCTAGTTCCCAGCCTTGAAGTCAAGGAATGCCAGCTTCTTAGGAGGTCACTGAGACTTTAATATTTTTAGGAGATTTTTTTTAGGAGACTCTATAGACCCATACTGTACTGTAAAGTTAGAACCATGTTGGCCCTGGGAGAATGAGAAAACAAGGTCAATTTATTTGCATATCTGAAAATTTTATTACAAAGCAATGAACCTCAGGCTAGCTTGGTTTACTAACTCTGTTCAGCCCAGTTTATAGAAAATTGGGCCTGGTATTAACTAGTTGAAATTTGGTCATATTTCCTTCAGCTGAGTTAGGTAACAATGGCCATAGAAATAAAGAGGGTTAGATAGTTACATGGTTAGTCAGGTTGAAAAAGGTTACCGTGGCCAGACTCATGTATCTTATTAATGGTCCAAAAGTGTAAAATGAGTCACGAAACTGAGCTCTATTTCAAAACTAGACAGAATTGTTCTTATCAGAAGAGTGTTGAACAGCCAGGTACACTATCTGGACTCGCCATATGCACAATCAAATGCAATGAAACCTTTGCGGATTTCTCTGCATCCAATTCACATGACATGCGAGTGTGAACGGCTCTTAATGTAACCATTTCACACATGTCCGGGGCGGCCACAGTTCGCAGTTAAAGCGACGCAGTGCCGAATCGCAAAAAGTGCTCTGGTCAGAAGGGGGTAAATCCTTCCGGGGCCGAAGTGGTTAAGGCCAGGGGCAGTGTAGGGGCATTGGTCACTACCACAGTGACTATCCAAGGCCATAAAGATTGCAGAGAGAACATTACAAGCAGGTGGAAAACTTCAGAGGGCCCTGGTGAGGGAGCTGACCGGGTGCCCAGCTGTTCCAAATCCCAGATTCAAAATAAAGTGCGGGTAAGGCCCAAACCTTTGTGTCAGGCCTCATCTAAAGCCTCAGTTAGACTGCCCAAATTACCTTCAGACGTCAGCTCATGATAGATCAGAGCACACCAAATCCAAAACTGTCAGCCTAGATGGCAACACAACCACTTTACCTTTCTCACTTACCAACATATATATGTCTTTCAAACTAAAATAACAATTTTTCAAATAAACACCTTTGGGTCATACATGTATGCGTATGTATGTATATATATATATGTATATGTATATGTATGTGTATGTGTATGTGTATGTGTATGTGTATATATATATATATATATATATATATATATATGTATTTATGATATCACTTTCTTGTTTGTCACTTCAAGGTCTATCTTTGACCACTCATCTATGTTATTTTTAGACATTAAATACCCTATCAAATTCCGATAGATATTGTTCCTTTACCAATTCTCTGTACACATATGTGTTTCCCGTCTATCATATTCATTCATCGATCCATGGATTTATATTCACTTATTGTTTTATGCATTTTTACCCATCATGCGTTTTTTTTTTTTTTTTTTTTTGTGTTGCATATTCTTGCCATGTGCTCCATACTGTATTTCTAGCTGAAATTCTGTCTTATATATATATATATATATATATATACATATATATATGTTTTTTATATTAGTTGTGCATACGTGTGTGCTTGTGCATGTGTACATAAGTGCACACATGTCTATGTTTTATATACACATATATATATATATATATTTCTTTTCTGATCTCTGTTCCACCTAGAACGCTTGTACGTGGACTGGTATGGAACACAGAAAATCGCATTTCCCATTTCAGGCCATTTTTTCCAACTAGCCATTATGTTGATGTACATATTTTGGCCTATTGGCATATAGAGACTGCGCCCTGGTTCTCAAAAGGCTCTGATGAAGAGGTTATCCTCGAAACGCGTCAGCCAACTCTAAACACCCGCCTCAACATGGGCTCATGATATTTTTAACCCATTTTTTAATTTTCCATGCCTTTTATATTTTGTTACCTGTTTGCATGATACGTAGTATTGGTATATTCAATTGTTTTTATTTGCTTCTAATTTCCTTTGAATAAATTTTATATGTTTTGATGTGAGCTATTGATCACGCGCCCTTCATCCATCACTCTCCATATAGCCTTACCTGACCACCCCGGGGTCAATTTCTGGGCAGCGGGACATGCAACACCATCTCTTTTAGCTTTGCTACAGTTCACAATACTACTCTTCTCAAACCCAAACAGACCCTCACAAGCGCAGGAGTAATCTTTCCTTGTCCACAATTGGCAACACAACCACTGTCAGACCAAAAGGTGGGCTCAAACTCAATCAGCGGAACAAGTCACCGCATTTTCTTCTAAGCAAGTTCCCTAATAAGTTGGTGGGCTCTTCTCTCCCTGTTCAAGTGGAAAGTGTATACACAAAGGCCCTTCTGGACTGGGGCTTAAGTTACCTAGATCTACCATGACTTCTATGGCAAACACCTGACACACCTGCCCCTGCAAAAGTTATAAGATCTAGAGATGTAGTGTGTAGGGACTAAGAAGTTCCCCTATGATGGGTACCTTCTAATCAAATTTTATTTCAGTCTCCCTATGGAAGGACAGCCATAGACTTCTGACACCAGAAGATTAGCCATCGTGTATCCCTGACCTCCAGGGGCTAACTGGAGTTCCATGATAGTGGTTACTACTTGGTCTAACAGTTACTCACTCCTCTTGTTTCAAAGAGTGATGCTGCTCCTGAAAGTGTATATCCTATGCTGCGATCAGTGTACCAATGTTGGGATCAAGAGCAGAAGACTACAGCTTAAGTGGTACAGATATGGAAGTTGGACAAGATGGAAAAGGTTTTGCAGCCAAGCGAAATAATGTTTGTGGGCTTCAGTCAAATTGAATTGGGATCAACCCAGTCCTTACGTTGTTTTTGAGGGTGAGCTACAGAGTGAAGATTCAAGTTTAGAAAAGATTCTCCAGTAAAGCTTCAGGCTTAAATGATGATAGGACAAGTGAACCCAGCTCTTGGTGAGGAGAGCCACAGAAGAGTTGACTGAGGACCAAAAGCCAAAGAAGTTGCCAAAGCACAGCTTCTAAACTGGAAGAAAGTGTTCTCTAAAAGCAAGTTTAATATAAGATGCACAAAAAGTGCTCAGCATTACATTCATCTGTCAGAGGACAAACCATTTTAGAAAGGTCTCAGGAAATCTCATTAGCAGACCTAGAGGACCTCAGAGAACAGACTGAGGTGTTGAAGAGGACAGGAATTGTATGGGAATCCAGAATTAACTAAGCAGCTACAATTGTGGTGGTGAGAAAGAAAAATGGATCACAGAGACTGTGCCTAGACTATTGCACCCTCAACAAAAGAACCAGACCAGTACATCACTCTTCGAATAGAAGATACTGTGCAATGTCTATCAAGGGCCAAATGGTTCAGTGTGTTGGACCTGTGAAGGGGGTACCATCAGATCCCCATGCAACCTGGCGATTGGGAGAAAAACACTTTTATCCTCCCTGTGGGGTTCTTTGAGTTTAGTCAGATGCCACATGGTCTAACACGAGCTCCTTCGACATTCCAGCATTTGATGAAGCAAACTGTTGGTGGCATGAACCTTATTGAAGTGTTGGTGTACCTGGACAACATAATCTTCTTTAAAGGTCCCAGCTTTGCTGGACAATGTTTTATTCTTTAATCAATCACTGGCCGGGGATGAAGATAAAACTGGGACTGTTATAAAAATTTAGGTCTGACTTTATATACTATTGCTAGGTAAATGCAGTTTAGTTCTGTTAATTTACTGTTGGTCAGAATACTGCAGATGTTTAACTATATCTCTCAGAATAATGTTATTGTCTTAGTGATTGTTTGTATAAGTACACTTGGTAATCCCCTCTACTTTTAGGCTATGTTTGGCCTAATAAATTTATTGAAATACAAAGTACCTCAAGGTGTGTTGGTTAGTTCTAGGTGAGTGAGGTGTGTCATCTTCTGGTATGCAGAGAAATCATAAAACAATTCAGTGGTTCCTTTGGGGGTAGTGTTGCACTTTCATATGACTGGATGATTGCAATGAACACAGCTTCACCTTATCCAAAAAGCCAATGAATGTTGCAAATTTACAAGTCTGTTTTCCCTCAGTAAGTTACTCTATGTGTATAGGTAGAATCAATGAACTACTGGGGAGGAGAACTACTGGGGAGAACATCTGTGAACCAATCTCTCTAAAAACTCAGCATGATCCCCATCGATGATCATTGCCAAGGAGAGACCTAGTCTCAAGCAACAACCCCAGTAAGGAGATAGTTTATACTAGGGCCAATATTGTCAGTAAAAGCTTTCTGTGTTCTTATAGATAATAAGCAATGTACAGGGTCAAGGAAAATGTGCTTAGTTAATATTGTTGAGAATGTTTGCATTGTATTAGATTATATTGGTGAAGTAATGTCATTAAAGTGTACTGCCTGTTGACCAATATTAGCAATAATGTTATAAATCCACTTAGTTAATATTGTTGAAGATGTTTGCATTGTATTAAATTATATTGGTGAAGTAATGTCATTAAAGTGTACTGCCTTTATTTCTGCTTTGAAAGTTGTTTATTTATGGCTACTTGATACAGTATGTCCCCATTGTCTCTTCCTAATAACTGGTTCATTGATATTAATATTTATGAAAAACGTTATATTAATGCAATAATGTTCTAAACCTTTGCTTTGAGTTTCATCACGTCTTTGTCACAGCTTTTCTATATGTGCAAAAAAATATCTAAAGGTACCCTTTACTAGATAGGTATTTACTCCGTGATGGGCTGATTTCAGAAGAGGGTTTCTATGAGTGTGCTTTGCATTCCAGTAGCTAGCTAGCTAATTTAATCATGTAATGTTGCCAGCAAACTCCTTCCAGATGTAGATGTGACATTTAGGGCAGAATGATTGACATATAATATGCTCTTTTCACTCTGCAAGTCCATAGGCTACTTCTCTGTTATATTAGACATGGATTCAATGATTATCTACACTACCTGTAGATAATCTAATTTATCAACAGTTAATATACTAACTACACCAAGATTCTATAGTGCAATAGTAGAGTAGTATTCTTCAACATCACTATAAACAAGCAAGAATGACAATTACTGACACCAAACAGAAAGCTACAGTGCCTTTATGGTGGGTGCTAGATATTTTCTTTCTTTCTTTATTATGGTTAGGTATGCAAATTACATATTTTAAAAATATATTTTATCCAGCCAGCACAAAGAGCTTCAGACTAATTTTTATGTATTGAAGTGTTATCTCCAGATGGTCTATTGAACAAAACAAATGTTCACATTGATCAGTAGCTGAAGCCACAATTTACATACAGAACCAAATGAGTCATCACAAATACTCATCCCTCATATGACAGCTTAAGCCTAGTACACATGGGCCAAATGTCAGGTGGCATCAGCCGGTTCAATAGAAAGCGGACGATATTAGGCCTGTGTGTACCGGAATTGGTCCAAAAGAAGCCGACCTCTTGGCCAGCTTCTGTTAAAGGGGCATGACCAGAAAAGGTCTGCCAATCAGTTCTCGATCAGCTCTCTCAGACAAGCTGAGAGCGCTGACCTGAGTGTTCTGGCAGGGGAGCCGGGGAGATTGCTGTGCTAACATTGGATAAATGGTACAGCAGCTCCTCCTGAACTGTCAGTTTTTTTCTGTTTTAGCCCTGCTGGGCTGAATGAAAAAAACTACTAGTGTGTATGAGGCTTTAGTCTGTGATTTCAATCAGACAAAGCCAGCCTGAAGGCAGGCAACTACTGCTGTGCTACCTAATACATAGTATGATGGGAATCCTTTAGTGTGCATTACACATCTATTTCTAAAACAAAGATTGTAAAACATAAATATAAATAAAAAAAAAAAAACAACCTAAATTGAATTCCCCAAAAACCATTAAAATTTCCTTTTAAAAAATACAATGTTTACTATGTTAGGTTCCTATTGCAGTTTTCTACTCGTACAACCCTCTGCTAAGCTAATGCTGTGTATCTGTCCTGTAGCCTATGCAAAATAAATACAATTTAAATAGTAAGGCCGACCCTTTTGCTACAAAATGCCCTCATTAACTGAAAATGTTCATGGTAGTCAATGAGTATATTATTTACCTCCAATTATTACTTCAGTGTGAGAGTCAGCATACAGGCTTATACATACTGGATACGGATGTTAAGCTCATACAGCTCCTGTGTTAATTGGGCAGTGTTCCAGCTAAACTCCAAATGCTCACACTTAGCAGTTGGAACCCATTGGGAGAAGCAATGTAAATTAATGGGTAGGCACTGGCTAAATTAAAGAGTCAGCATTTAACATGGAATGTGGATTAGAGCATTGGGCATGGGAACTTCTTAAGCGTCCCATTTGTGGGTCACTCAGCAGGCACTGGAATTAAGTCTACGTTCCCCCTCTTTTAGGAAAATTATATACAAAAGACAAAAATATTTGTGCATTTTTATGCTTTATTACAATAATCTGCAATCAACAACATGGATACTACAACAGATTTGGATTCTGAAAAAATAAATCTTTTCTGATTCTCACTTGCTAAAGGCTGGTCTTATTATCATTCATTCAACAACAAACTCCATCTATTTCTGCTGCAGGCTGCCCCTACAAGTTACAGTTAACTGACAGCAGAAGAACAAGCCTAGCTAAACAATAAGATAGATAGAAGGGAGATTGTATACTGAACACAATTTAAGATGCAGTAACGAACAATACACACATCTATTCATGCTATAATAACACTTGGCAATTTACTGCTTCATCATGATCATGTTTTCATGCTGTTTGTACACACCCTTTAAGCCTGTCCTGCTCATTATTACCCTTCTGTGCCCATTGTATTCTCAGACCATTCCAGTGATTTTGTTAAACAGAATTAGATTATCAATCTGCTGTATGATCAGGTCAAATTTCCACCGCAGACTTGATAACATATTACACATTTCATTTTGATCATATTTCTGCTCCAGTGCCTGCACGTTAAAAGGATATTGCGTTACCCCATGGGATCTTCAGAATCCTTACTTCTAAAAGATATCCTTGTGATGGTTTCTCTGTTCAACATCCTGTTGAGAAATGGATTGGAGTTATCCGCCACCTTCAAAGAAGGAGACCCCAGAATTAGTATTGGTAATGCAGTGAGAATAAAACATATATATTTTTTTTCTTTTACTACAAATATATTCTGATGAAAAAATTGTGAGTTGAACTCATACATGATTCATTATGCAAATGCAGAAGTCTCTGCAGTTATGTTTTATTTTGATAGCGTTGCTTTAATGTACTATGTGCAATAAGATTGGAAATGAAAAAAAGAAATTACTACAAATGTGCTGAATTCGTATAAGTATTCATTATTTTGTCATCTTAGCTTTCTGAGATGCAGTTATCATCTAAATCTCAAGATGCAAACAGGAATCTGATTAAATATCTGTTTCCTAAAATATGTTTTCCCACTCACAGCTCTTCCCTAGTACTAAGTTGCCAAGATAAACTGCACACAAGTCATAATGAGAACTGAAGGGAATTTTCACCAATAAGAGGGAACTTTTACATGTAGTAATTCAGCAATAAAGTGACTTGTTTCTGTCAGTGTCTGAATTAACGTAATTCAAAATGAAAATGTCTGTTAAACCAATTTTTTAGATTAGACTAGGGAGTGGCTGAAACTCCTATCCCTTATTTGTTGTTGCCTGTGTTGCTCTGAGGGGTGAAGTGAACAGAAATCTGATGTTGATCTGCAGAAAATTTAAAACTGTTGGATTTCCCATCACTTTCCTACTAGATGGTCACCAGAAAAAAAGAGAGGTTAATCTCCTTAGCAGAGATGCAGACAGCAATAAAAACTAAAAAGTTGGAAAAGTAAAATGCTGACCATACATGGATCAAAATTTGGCAGGTGCAGCAGGGACCAACCAAATTTCAATACATATAAGGCTGTTCCTGTTCAAGAGAAGTTGATTTAGTAATCAATAGACATGTTTATTCGTTTTCGTCCAAATGCATTTTCGTCCGAATTTCAGGTATTTTCGTTATCGGTTTAACAACCGATAACGAAAGTGCAGAGTACGAAAACCGAAAGATCCGACATAAACAAATGCTTTATTTTTGTTTTCGTTGCGACAACAGTTCGATATAGATAGGAGATTCGACTTGACACTGACAATAACAATCTGTGTCTATCTAACCTGTGGTCGAATGTGCCTAACCTTAACTCTATTAGTCCAAGATTATTCTACATAGAGAGAAAAGATTTGACATAGAGAGAAAAGATTCGACATTATAGAGAGAAAAGATCGCTGCTGGAATTGGGTGGGGGAAGTAAAATAAAAATAATGATGATGATGAATGTTATTGGCCGATTGTAACCAAAAAGGAGGGGCAGTAAAATAGCTATAACTAAGTACACACGTACAGCCAACTTACTTTCACTTACGATTTGCTAGCAGAGAGAGACACACACACTGAATTATTTCAGAAGACAGTCAATCTTAGCTGGTCCGTTTGTCAGAGAACCTGAATTACGGTATTTAGCAATTAAGCATAAGCACAGCAGCAGAACAATAGTGAAGCAAGCTACAGTTCAACTTAACTTTTTCATAATAATCTGCTGCTATTGTGTTAGTGTTATGAACTTGATAGTGATACTAATGTTGCTAGCATTGTGATAGCCTCAGAGGCTGCCAGTGTTGTGGGGGGGATTTATTATTATAGATTCTATACTATAATGCTATATCAATATCTGACACAAAGTCAGATGCCGCGCCCGCCATTGCACTTGGAGTTTGAGAAACGAATGTGAAAGTTGTCTGACTGTTGGGGTAAAGTAGTCCATTCAACATGAACGACAATGATTCGACAAAGCAACGAAAAACATACAAACGTCAAATCTTTGGCTTATGGTGTCTGTCGAAAGTTCTATGAAGATTCGACGGAGCAGCTAAACTGTACGACGCTGCAATCGTACATTTCCGGTCAAATGAATCCGCCCATAGGCTATAGAAAAATTCTAATGTTGGTTGACTAGTAAAATAATAAATATAATTATTACTAGTCATTACTAGTCAACATTAGAATTCTACTACAGCTAGCTTGTAGGCGAAAAATTCCGGAAATGTACACGTACAGTTTAGCTGCCCCGTCTAATCTTCTTTGAACATTCGACAGACACCATAAGCCTTCAATGACAGATTCAACCTTAATTAATTTTGATTTTAGCATGAATGCAATTTTTAACGAAAAACGAAATAAATAAAAATGAATTTGGGGAGTAACTAAATAAATTTATTTTTCGGACTGAAAACAAAACTCCGAAACTAAATATTTCAGTGTGCACATGTCTACACATATATAGACACATATACACATATATAGTCAGGTCCATAAATATTGGGACACCAACACAATTCTAATCTTTTTGGCTCTATACACCACTACAATGGATTTGAAATGAAACAATGGATTTGAAATATATATATATATATATATATATATATATATATATATATATATATAAAATAGATATATATATATCAAAAATGAAGCATGCATATACATGTGTATATATACATACCCATATGTACACGCATGCACATACACATATATAAGCACACACACAATCCCCCCTACACATCGACTAAAATACGTATAAAAAATTATAAACTATGTGTATGGAAAACACACACAGCGCCATGTCAAAGAGAGACGTATAAAGAAAATATTAGATTCTCAGAAATAATGAATTGCACATATACACAAAATAAATCTATATCTGTCTATATATACGTAACAGAACCAAACAGGGGAGGAAACAACTGAAGTGAATTAGATGACTGTATGGACTTCAAGGTCCTCATTCAACCCATTGGGTGAAAGAGTATTGAGCTTATATATCCACATGGTTTCACACTGACATAAATGCGGAAATCTATCGTTGTCCGTCATGTCACCCAGGGGTATAAATTCAATAACTAAGACTGACGGTCTTTGAAATTCTTACCATGATAAGTGGCAAAATGACGGGGAACGCTGTGCTCGATAAAACCTTTTTTAATGAACCTGCGGTGTTCACCAATCCTGGTGTGCAGGGTCCGGATGGTTCTGCCCACATACAAAAGGTTGCATGAACACTGCAGGATGTAGACAACAAATTGAGTGGAACACGTAATGAATTGTCTGATGGGATATGTGTTGCCAGAACCATCCAGGAAGGAAGAATGACCATGTGTTATAAATTGACAAGTCAGGCAACCTCGTTTCTTACATTGGAATATTCCAACCCGGTTATCAAAATAACACCTGATATCCATGGTTCTGACGGAGTTGGTCTTTTTGGGTTTACTGGGGGCAATACAATTTTTTTAGGGTACAAGCTCTCCTGAAAACAACCTGGGGGCTGGTGGTGAGTGCAGACCCAACCTAGAGTCTGAACAGAGAATAGGCCAATGCTTACGGATAATTTTAGAAATGGCCTTATAATTGCCATTGAAGCCTGTAATGAACCTAGTACCGGAGTTGGAAGAGGGTATAATGGCTCTCTCAGTGGGATATTGGGTAAGACGAGATTCAAACGCTTCCTGTAAGGGTTTGTCAGGATAGCCTTTCTCTCTAAACTTATGGGTAAGTATCCTGCTCTGGGCAATATAATCAGTGTCCCTTGTACAATTCCTACGTGCTCTCAGGAACTACCCTTTGGTCAGAACTATGGATATTAGGTGTTATTTTGATAACCGGGTTGGGATATTCCAAAGAAACTACGTTGCCTGACCTGTCAATTTATAACACATGGTCAGTCTTCCGGCAACACATAATCCATCAGACAATTCATTATGTGTTCCACTCAATTTTTTGGCTATGTCCTGCTTTGTCCTTGCAACCTTTTATATGTGGGTTGCACCAACCAGGCCCTGCGCACCAAAATTGGTGAACACCGCAGGTTCATTAAAAAAAGGTTTTAGCGAGCACAGCATTCCCATCATTTTGCCACTCATCATAGTAAGAATTTCAAGGACCTGTCAGTCCTAGCCATTGAATCTATACCCTTGGGTGACATGACGGAGAACTATAGATTTCTGCGTTTATATCAACATGAAACCATGTGGATATATAAGCTCAATACTCTTTCACCCAATGGGTTGAATGAGGAACTTGAAGTCCGTACAGTCATCTAATTCACTTCAGTTGTTTCCTCCCCTGTTTGGTTCTGTTACGCATATATAGACAGATATAGATTTCGTTTGTGTATTTGTGCAATTCATTATTTTGGAGAACCTAATATTTTCTTTATACGGCTCTTTGACATGGTGCTGTGTGTGTTTTTCCATGCACATATTTTATAATTTTTTATATGTATATTAGTCGATGTGTAGGGGGGATTGTGTGTGTGTGTATATATTTGTATGTGCATGCGTGTACATATGTGTATGTACAGTATCTCAAAAAAGTGAGTACACCCCTCACATTTTTGTAATTATTTTATTAAATCTTTTCATGTGACATCACTGAAGAAATGACACTTTGCTACAATGTAAAGTAGTGAATATACAGTTTGTATAACGGTAAATTTGCTGTCCTCTCAAAATACCTCAATACACGGCCATTAATGTTTAAACCTCTGGCAACAGAAGTGAGTACACCCCTAAGTGAAAGTATGAGTGCTGCCAGCATTGCTGCAGAGGTTGAAGGGTTTGAGGGGGTCAGCCTGTCAGTGCTCAGACCGTATGCCGCACACTGCATCAAATTGGTCTGCAAGGCTGTCATCCCAGAAAGAAGGCTTTTCTAAAGATGATGCACAAGAGGCGGCAACCAGGTGAGGAGTACAAAGACAAGTGTGTCTTGCCTACAGTCAAGCATGGTGGTGGGAGTGTCATGGTTTGGGGCTGCATGAGTGCTGCCAGAACTGGGGAGCTACAGTTTATTGAGGGGACTATGAATGCCAACATATACTGTGACATACTGAGGCAGAGCATGATCCCCTCCCTCCAGAGACTGAGCCGCAGGGCAGTATTCAAACATGATAACGACCCCAAACACACCTCCAAGATGACCACTGCCTTGCTGAAGAAGCTGAGGGTAAAGGTGATGGACTGGCCAAGCATGTCTCCAGACCTAAACCCTATTGAGCATCTGTGGGGCATCCTCAAATGGAAGGTGGAGGAGCGCAAGGTCTCTAACATCCACCAACTCCATAATGTCGTCATGGAGGAGTGGAAGAGGACTTCAGTGGCAACCTTTGAAGCTCTGGTGAACTCCATGCCCAGGAGGGTTAAGGCAGTGCTGGAAAATAATGGTGGCCACACAAAATGGGCATTTTCACTTAGAGGTGTACTCACTTTTGTTGCCAGCAGTTTGGACATTAATGGCTGTGTGTTGAGTTATTTTGAGGGGACAGCAAATTGACACTGTTATACAAGCTGTACACTCACTGCTTTATATTGTAGCAAAGTATAATTTCTTTAGTGTTGTCACATGAAAAGATATAATAAAATATACAAAAATGTGAGGGGTGTATTCACTTTTGTGAGATACTGTATGTGCCCAAGAGACAGTAAAAATGTCAGGTTCAGAACTAATTTTAACAGTAAATAATTGTCTTTGTTAGTTGTTGACAGTATGTTTCTTTCCCCTTCATTGAAGAATTTTGCTATAAATTTGTTGACATATAATTATTTTGGAATTGTATTTACACTTTTATATTGCTTATAGCTACTTACAGTTTTTATTAATCACTGGTGCAGACTGGGAGATTATTTATAGCTCAATTATGTCCAACACTTTACATTGAATCTTCTACAGTTTATGTACTGTATATTGATTCATCTGGAGTTCTACTGTAATTGTTTAAGTCTATTCCAAGACCTTTTTATCTTATATGGTTTAAAACATATTATTAAACACAAAATAAGACAATAAATTTGTTTGTAACTCTGATTTTACTGTTGTTCATAATAGGTATCCAAGTCTGCATAGTGAGCAATTGTATATTAAGACTATGTCTCACCTGCAAGCCAGGGGCAACCATGGCATTTGTTGACTGGTAGAGAAAAGGGAGATCAATGAACTTAGGATCTGTATTTGATAAGCTGTAGTGGAGTTCAGAGGTGACATTAGGGTCTTAAAGAAGAACTGTTGCCAGAAATATGCTATCGCAGAGGCGGCTTGTCAGCCCCCTCTGTGATAGCACCGATGTTAAAACAAAAAGGTGAAAGAATTAAAGTAACACATAATAATTAATAAATATACACACAAATGTACATATGAAGATAAATGCAACCACCAGGTGCGCCTATGTTGAAAACAAAGATAGCTTAACATAACCCCATCTTTTATATATTACCAAAAAATGGGTAATATATTATGTTTGTGTGCACTAAAATTAAATTAGTTAGTGGTTACAAAACTGCATTTTAAGTTGCATCTGCCTAGAGTTCAGATTTAATGAAAGACGCAGATATGAAAAAACAAACACAGCCTTCCGTAACTTGGTAAAGCTTATATGAGTTTTAGGCTGAGTTCACACTATTGCTGATAGTACCTGGGTTTCAACGCATCCAATTCTCATAGTAGGAGATTGTGACCGGATCTCTATGGAGCCGGTGGGAATTACACAAGAGTCCTGTGTGTCTTTTGGTTCATTTCAGATCCGAAATCAGCCTAAAATTTGGGCTGAAATTGGACCCGAATCAGTGAATGGAGACACACGGGACCTCCTGCTGTGAGCTGCTCCGTGTTCTAGTGTGAACCCAGCCTTAGTGTTTGGGTGTAGATCCACCTAAAGTAAACAAATTGATTTGAAAAACAGGAGGACTGGTGAACGTCTAAATGTTTATTTTCCAGATTATACTGTATGTCCTGAATATATTGAATGATTTTCTGCATATTTGACAATTCCTATAGCCTGCATGTATGAATTATTTCATTCTGTTCCAAAGGAACCCTAATCCCACATAGCCATGGACTTTATCACCGACTGTCCATCTTCAAGAAATTTTAAAGTGAATGGAGTCGTCATTGACGGATTTTGCAAGATTGCACAATTCATTCTACTTTCTGGACTTCCTCTCAAGGTACCCTTTGGTTTTACATATTCATACCACCCATATCTAAGTGACAGGCTGAAAGGGCTAATCAGGAATTGGAGGAAATTCTCCTCACTTTAAGTCTGTGCTCATCATGATGACTGGGCCTCCCTCTTTCCATGAGCTGAATTACCCCATAATAACAATCTTTCTGGTCTATGGAGACATCCTATGATTTATGGGAGACATCCTTCCTCTTCCCATTCTTTGCTCTCCTGATATTTATGCCATCAATTATGTTCAAAGATTCTTTAAATCTATTTGGTCTGACCTTCATAACACTCCAAGCTGCCACTAACAAATTCAAAACCTTTGCTTATTTTTGAGGCATAAACCGTCACTTCTCCAACTGGAGGACATTGGACTTAGGGTGCCACAAATACAATATGTCTAGCCATAGCATAATGTCTTCCATTCAAGGAAAAATGCAATAAGTCATCACATATTAGGGATTTAGAAACACCATGTAAAAAACAAGGCCAGAAAGTAAGATTTACAACTAGTTTTCAACTGCTTTACATAAATTATCGACAACAACAGAATAAAGATGGTAACAAGGCCTGTAAGAAATAGAACCAACTTCTGTCAATGCAATCAAGACTCGTCTAACAGAGATAATGCAAAGGTCAAAGACAGAACCCTTTGCTTAAGCTCCATCAGATTGTCAAGTGGAAAGGTCATGAGACTTATACATTAGTGAGAAGTTGACCAGTTTTCACTATTCAAAAGAGAAGGGATGGACGATAAGCAGAAGAGAAGAGGAAGGGAAAGGGGGATCAGGATCACACCACAGAGGACCATGAAGGCGGATCCAGACTTTGGAAAGTGACTCAGCTCTTGGACAACACCCTGCAGGTAGGCATCCGTACATGTGAAATATCTCCAGGGCCTCCACCTGTCTCTGAACTATTCTTCAGAGTTATAAATATTGGCTGTCAGTTCTCCCAAATGGTGGATATCATTGATTTTGAAATACCACAGGACTCTGGTAGGCAGTCGAGGCTGCCTCCACAAAGTGGGAATGCAGGCCTTGACCGAGTTAAGTAACTGCATGGTAAGGGATTTCTTATATTTCCGGCTGGATCTCTCCATCGGGTGGAGTAAACAGGCTGCCTTGTCGAGTCGACAGAGGTCAAATGTTTCATTTTTGCTGTCATCTCCTCCCAAAATGGCCTTAAACTGGGACAGGACCAAAAAATATGGTATATCTTGCCCACCTCCCCATTGCACCGTCAACATGTGTCAAGGGCTGTACTGTCCATTTTATTCAATATGTAAGGAATAGGGATGGTCCCGGTGTTTGAGTCGAACATAAGGGTGTTCGCTTGCTTGCAAACAAACCGAACATATGGGGCATTCGCGGCAAATTCGAGCACCGCGGAGCGCCCCATAATGCACTGTGAGATAACAGTGCATTGGCGGCTGCTGATTGGCCAAAGCATGCACCTGACCTGCATGCTTTGATCAATTACAGCTCTGCTCTGCTGTGAGAGCCATGATTGGCCAAAGGCAGGGTGCCCCACACTATATAAGGCTGCTTACACGGCGGCTGTATATAGTGTTATGATTGAGAGAACATTAGCTAGAGGCAGGTTAGTTAGTGGCGTAGTATATATATATATATATATATATATATATATATATATATATATATATATATACTCTGCGTTCAGTGTAGTATATATACACAGTATCTCACAAAAGTGAGTACACCCCTCACATTTATGTAAATATTTTATTATATCTTTTCATGTGACTACACTGAAGAAATGACACTTTGCTACAACGTAAAGTAGTGAGTGTACAGCTTGTATAACAGTGTAATTTTGCTGCCCCCTCAAAATAGCTCAACACACAGCCATTAATGTCTAAACCGCTGGCAATAAAAGTGAGTACACCAAAGTTTCAACATTATGTGTGGCCACCATTATTTCCCAGCACTGCCTTAACCCTCTTGTGCATGGAGTTCACCAGAGATTCACAGGTTGCCACTGGAGTTCTCTTCCACTTCTCCATGATGAACTCACGAAGCTGGTGGATGTTAGAGACCTGTGGATGCCCCACAGATGCTCAATAGGGTTTAGGTCTGGAGACATGCTTGGCCAGTCCTTCACCTTTACCCTCAGCTTCTCTAGCAAGGCAGTGGTTGTTTGGGGTCATTATCATGTTGGAATACTGCCCTGCGGCCCAGTCTCTGAAGGGAGGGGATCATGCTCTAAATCAGTATTTCACAATACATGTTGGCATTCATGGTTCCCTCAATGAACTGTAGCTCTCCAATGCCGGCAGCACTCATGCAGCCCCAGACCATGACACTCCCACCACCATGCTTAACTGTAGGCAAGACACACTTGTCTTTGTACTCCTCACCTGGTTGCTGCCACACACGCTTCACACCATCTGAACCAAATAAGTTTATCTTGGCCTCATCAGACCACAGGACATGGTTCCAGTAATCCATGTCCTTAGTCTGCTTGTCTTCAGTAAACTGTGGGCTTTCTTGTGCATCAACTTTAGAAGAGGCTTCCTTCTGGGATGACAGCCATGCAGACCAATTTGATGCAATGTGTGGCATATGGTCTGAGCACTGACAGACTGGATCCCCACCCCTTCAACCTCTGCAGCAATGCTGGCAGCACTCATACGTCTATTTCCCAAAGACAACCTCTGGATATGACGCTGAGCACGTACACTCAACTTCTTTGGTCGACCATGGTGAGGCTTGTTCTGAGTGGAACCTGTCCTGTTAAACCGCTGTATGGTCTTGGCCACCGTGCTGAAGCTCAGTTTCAGGGTCTTGGCAATCTTCTTATAGCCTAGGCCATCTTAATGTAGAGCAACAATTCTTTTTTTCAGATCCTCAGAGAGTTCTTTGTCATGAGGTGCCATGTTGAACTTCCAGTGACTAGTATTAGAGAGTGAGAAGGATAACACCAAATTTAACACACCTGCTCCCCATTCACACCTGAGACCCTGTAACACTAACGCGTCACATGACACTCGGGAGGGAAAATGGCTAATTGGGCCCAATTTGGACATTTTCACTTAGGGGTGTACTCACTTTTGTTGCTAGCGGTTTAGACATTAATGGCTGTGTGTTGAGCTATTTTGAGGGGACAGCAAAATTACACTGTTATACAAGCTGTACACTCACTACTTTACATTGTAGCAAAGTGTCATTTCTTCAGTGTTGTCACATGAAAAGATATAATAAAATATTTACAAAAATGTGAGATACTGTATATATCTATAGATCTATCTATCTATCTATCTATCTATCTATCTATCTATCTATCTATCTATCTATCTATCTATCTATCTATCTATATATATATATATATATATATATATATATATATATATATATATATATATATATATATATATATATAAATACAGTGCAGTCTGTGTAGAATATATATAAACTGCAGGCAGCGTAATATATATATATATATATATATATATATATATATATATATATATATATAACAAATCATAATACACAATCAGTGTACAGTATATAATACAGTGTATTGAAGTGGTTAAGGGGAACCCTATGACAGAGTTAAGAAAAAAAACAGCATGGTTCCCCCCCAGTCCAGACCAGGTTTCTTGGGTCTGGTATAGGTTTTAAGGGCAACTCTATAACAAAATTAAAAAAATAAACAGCATGGGTTCCCTCCCAAAATCCATACTGGGCCCCTGGGCCTGGCATAGATTTGTAAGGGGAACTCCATGCCACAATTAAAAAAAAAAATTGGCGTGGGTCCCCCCAAAAATCCATACCAGACCCTTATTCGAGCAAGCAGCCTGGAAGGCTAGGAAAGGGAGGGACGAGTGAGCACCCCTCCTTCCTGAACCATACCAGGCTGCTTGCCTTCAACATGGGGAGGGTGCTTTGGGGTCCCCCCAAAGCACCTTGTCCCCATGTTGATGGGGACAAGGGCCTCGTCTCTACAACCCTGGCCCGGTGGTTGTGGGGGTCTGCTGGTGGGGGGCTTATCGGAATCTGGAAGCCCCCTTTAACAAGGGGGCCCCCAGATCCTGCCCCCACATGTGAATGGGTACCCCTACCCATTCACCAAAAAAAGTGTCAAAAAGTAAAAACCACGAAAGACAGTTTTTGACAATTCCTTTATAAAAAAAACAGTCCCGCGATGTCTATTCATCTTCAATCACGCTGCCCAATGAACCCAAGCAAAAAAAAGCTCTGTCTCGATGGGAGGCGTCCCACTGACTGCTGTATCTTGGCTGTGACAGCTGTTACATAGGCAAGGGTGAGGCCACCCAGTGACATAACCGAGTGACCCCCACCCCTTCTGACGTCATGTGCCATCAGAGGGGGCGGGGTCACTCAGTTACGTCACTGGGTGGCCCCACCCTTGCCTATATAATAGCTGTCACAGCGAAAAGACAGCAGTCGGTGGGAGCTCTCTAATGGAAGTGGAGTATTTTTGTTTTTTTCTTTCCTATATTTCGGGTCCATTGGGCGGAGTGATTGACAATGAATGTACATCACGGGCCACTTTTTTTTCCTTTTTAATAAAGGAATTGTCAAAAACTGTCTTTTGTGGTTTTTACTTTTTGACACTTTTTTTTGGTGAATGGGTAGGGGTACAATGTACCCGCTACCCATTCACATAGGGGAGGGGGGCTGTGATCTGGGGGCCCGCTTCCAGATTCCTAATAAGCTCCCTGCCCGCAGACCCCCACAATCACCGGGAAAGCATTGTGGGGACGAGGCCCTTGTCCCCGTCAACATGGGGACAAGGTAATTTGAGGGGGAACCCAAAGCACCCTCCCCATGTTGAGGGCATGTGGCCTGGTATGGTTCAAGAAGGGGGGTCGCTCACTTGCCCCCCTATCCTGTCTCCCAGGCTGCATCCTCTGATAAGGGTCTGGTATTGATTTTGTGGGGCCCCTCGCCATTTATTTTTAAATTTTGGTGTGGAGTTCCCCTTAAAATCTATACCAGATGGATCCTGGTATGGATTTTGGGGGGACCTCACGATGTTTGTTTTTAAACTTTTGGTGTGGAGTTCCCAAGCCACAAGTTTAAATGACATTTTTTCCTTTAGAAATGTAAAACACATCACACAGATGCGCCACTTTACAGGAAGACTAAAGGGCCTACAGGCACGGTATTTAACCAGTTCCTGACCGGCGCACGCCAATGTATGTCGGCAGAATGGCACGGCTGGGCAAATGGGCGTACCTGTACGTCCCTTTAAATTTGCCGCTGTGCCATTGCGTGCGCGCCGGCCAGGAGCTCCATGAGTCGGGTCACGGGTCCCGTGGACTTGATCACCATGGGGATACCTGCGATCGCCTCACAGAGAGGAAGAACGGGGAGATGCTAATGTAAACAAGCATCTTCCTGTTCTACCTAGTGACAGTGTCACTGATCTCTGCTCCCTGTGATAAGGAGCAGAGATCAGTGACGTGTCACAAGTAGCCACGCCCCCCACAGTTAGAAACACTCCCCAGGACATACTTAACCCCTACACTGCCCCCTAGTGGTTAACCCTTTTATTGCCAGTGTCATTTACACAAGAATCAGTGCATTTGTATAGCACTGATTTCTGTATAAATGACAATGGTCCCAAAAATGTGTCAAAAATGTCCGATGTGTCCACCATAATGTCACAGTCATGATAAAAATCGCTGATCGCCGCCATTACTAGTAAAAAAAAAAAATTATTATTAAAAATGCCATAAAACTATCCCCTATATTGTAAATGCTATAACTTTTGTGCAAACCAATCAATAAACGCTTATTGCGATTTTTTTTACCAAAAATATGTAGAAGAATACGTATCAGCCTAAACTGAGGAAAACAATCTTTTTTTATATATTTTTGGGGGATATTTATTATAGCAAAATGTAAAAAATAATACATTTTTTCAAAATTGCCACACTTTTTTGTTTATAGCGCAAAAAATAAAAACCGCAGGGGTGATCAAATACCACCAAAAGAAAGCTCTATTTGTGGGAAAAAAAGGACATCAATTTTGTTTGGGAGCCACGTCACACGACCGTGCAATTGTCAGTTAAAGCAATGCATTGCCGAATCGCAAAACGTGGTCTGGTCTTTGGCCAGCAAAATGGTCCGGGACTTAAGTGGTTAATGGAATATTTCATTTTTATTGTTTCACTTTAAGCATTATTAAAATCACTGCTCCTGAAAAAACTTTTGTTTTAAAAACTTTTTTTTGCATTGATACATGTCCCCTGGGGCAGTACCTGGGTCCCCATACACTTTATATGGCAATAACTTGCATATAAGCCTTTAAAATGAGCACTTTTGATTTTACATGTTTGTGTCCCATAGACTTTTAATAGGGTTTGTATGTTCTGGTGTGAACTGAACCGGGGGGTGTTCGGCCCATCCTGGTACTGGTTTGCAATGGATGATTTGTGGGACAAAAAGGAAGATTTTTTCAACTTGTGATGGTGTAATCTTGATGCCCAAATCTGTTTACTTTGTCAAACGTTGTGTGCGAATGTAGGGTGTAATGAACTTTCTGTTTCAATAATTTTTATTGGTATTTTTAAGAAAATGCAATGTAATTGAACACTGTGCAGAGCAGCAAACAATCCTCGCATGCTCTGAAACATACAAAAAGAACTGGTACAAAACAAATGAGGGGAGGAGAGTATGAAATCATCAGGGGAAGAGCTTGGTAAACTGGTTAGGTCTTTAGTAAGGCCTCAGTGGAACATGTAGGCATAACAGAAGTAGACAAGAAAAGTTATCTTTGGGTTATGAAAATAGTGCTTACAGAGACATTATTATCCCTGAGAGGTGGCTGTCAGGATTATTGCCCTGTATATCAATATGAAGATCAATGAGGGTAGGAAGATCCTGAGATTGAGACCTTGCTGCAATATTTTACTGTGAGTAGGCCCTCAAAAATTATATAGAGGGTTCTAGTCCAGTGACCATTTTTCTCCAAATATCTTCCCCCTGTCACCCCTGATGGGGGCTCCAAACCCGCAATTATAGCAATAAAATTTGTTTGAGTAGGAAAAGAGGAAAGGAAGAGATAAAAAAGGGGGGATGGGGGAAAAGCAGACAGAACATGATTCCTAGATCGCTTAAGATCAGAGAAATAATAGAAATGGTAAAGAAAGAAAAAAAGAAAGAGGGAAGACATGAGTCCATCCGGGAATGCTCCAGTCATTATCAGCATCAGTCTCCTTTGACCTGCAAATAGTTTAGCCAAGGAGACCAAGCTGTTTCAAAGGTTGGTTGCTTATCTCGTGAGATGCTCACTACCTTTTCGTTCAGCATGATCCACATAAATTTCCGTTTCACCAGGGCCATATCTATGACAGGGCTTTTCCATGCTGTGGCTATGGCAATTTTAGGCTGCCAGAAACATGAAATAAATCAGGCTCTGGGTATGTCGAGGGATATTTTCAACAGGCTTATTTATTAAGGTTATACTCCGTGACCGAGAAAATAAGCGAGTGCATTCTTATCCAAAAGCAGTGGACCTTAGGGCACGCCCACCACATATGTAATGGTGTTCCAATTTGACCACAACCCCTGAAGCACCCAGCTGAGGCACCTGGATACATTTTTGACAAGCGCTCTGGCACCAAGCACCATCTGGCGTGGACGTTATAGGCTACTTCTATCAAGGCTACATTCAAAATGCCTTTATGAATTCTCATGCTCCATTTATGCCAGTCTTCTGCCCCAGGGGGTATGGACAGATCCTTCTCCCACGCCACCTGGTATGGTAACCTATCATTATTGGTGATGAACAGTTTATATAATAGCAAGATGCTCCCCCGCAGAGAAGCATCCTGCATGCATCTGTTTTCGAACACAGTACGGACTGCCACATCCGAGCTGTCTTTCTGTAGGGATTGGAGAAAGTGATAAATTTGTTGCAAAGGGAAGTTCTCAGCTTGGGCATCTCCAGGCTTCCCGTGAAATATGAGGAGGAACGTGTGCCTCTATGATCAGAATAGTCGCCTATACGGTACATTCCTCTATTCAGCCACCAGCTGTACCTGTCAGGTTGCAAGCCCGGTGGAAACAGGGGGTTGCCAAAAAGGAGGGCTGCTGGGATATGTGAAGAGCACAGAGGACATCTCCTGCAGCTTGTATCCCACACTTGTAGTGAATGGACGAGTGTTGAGCATAGTATAGCCCTGCGATGTTTCGGGGGGACCCAAAGGAAGAGATCCATTGCAAGTGGGAAACTTGCCTGGGCCTCTATGGCAACCCAATCTGGTTGGTAATGTTTGCTATGGAGTTGGCCTAGTTGAGCGAGCTGTGCTGCCACACAGTATTTCCAAAAGTCTGGTACTCCTAGTCCACCAGTATCTCTAGGAGCGTACATTGTGGCCCATGTTATTCTGGGTCCTTTGGCACCCAGATAAATCGGAGTACTTTGGATTGGAACCTTTGAGTGGCGCAAACAGGGACCTGGATTGGTAAAGTACGGAAAAAATATAGTAACTTAGGGAGGGTTGTCATTTTCACAGAGGCAATCCTACCTATCCATTATATGCTTATGTCCGACTACGCCTGCATGTCTTCTAACAGCCCAACAAATAGAGTAGGGTAGTTAGCCTTGTAAAGGGAGGAAATGCTGGGGTCAATCGGATTCCTAAATATGAGAGGGATGTCGGCTGCCACTGAAATGGGTATTGAGACTGAATACTCTGTAGTATCAGGTTTGGTAGATTGATGTTCATCGCTTCTGCTTTGTCATGGTTAACTATGAGCCCAGAAACTCTCCCAAAGTGGCCCAGAAGGGAAAGTAAGTTTGGCAGAGAAGTGTGGGGTGAGGTGATGAACAACAACAAATCATCAGCGAATAGAGCACACTAATGGCTCCTTCCCCCACTCTCTCTCCCCAAAATGTCTGGGTTCTGCCGTTTCACTATTGCGAGAGTTTAGATGGCTATGATGAACAATGTAGGAGATAGTAGGCATCCCTGTCGAGTGCCTGACGAGATGGGTATCAGATCCGATCTATGGCACCTAAGAACTATCTGAGCTGTGGGTGAGCTATATAATGAGTGCAGTAAGGCCAAGAACTTGGAACTGAACTTCCACCTCGACAGCACCCGGAAAAGGAAAGGCCACAAGAGGGAGTCGAAGGCTTTACGGATGTCAAGGGACAGCAGCATTCCAGACCTATTCGCTCCACCATCCCAAGAGGAGTGTAGTATGGAAATAAGGTTGATTGCTCTGCGGATCTGGTCGGCAGCCTGTCTGTGTGGCAGAAAACCTACCTGGTCAGAGTGTATATAGCTAGCTAAAAATTTTGTAAATAGTTTCAAGTCAGTATTAATTAAAGATATTGGGCAGTAGTTAGCCATGTCTCTGTGGTCTTTGTGGGGTTTAGGAATGAGGGTAATGAATGCTCTATTAGAGTCCATGTCTATTGGGTCGCCCTTTTGGGTGGCTTTAAAGAATAACACTAAGGACAGGGCCAAAAGGGGAGCAAATTTTTTATAGTATAAGGTTGTGAACCCATCTGGGCCCGTTGCTTTGCCTAATGGGGTTTGTTTAATGGTTGCCAATACCTCATCCACTATAATGTCCTTATCTAAAAGGTCTCTATGTTCGTCTGTTAGGGTTGGGATAGGGAGTCAGTCATCAAACTCTGGTTGGCCAGTATTGTTCCCGCCATCGTATAATGCCTTATAGAAGGTTTGGAATTCCTGTAAGACCAAATTGGGGTTTTGGGTCAGAAGCCTCAGCTGAGGGGGAAGGAAGCATGGAAGGAAGACTGGAGAGTGCTGGCCTGGGTTCAGTATGGCCTGCCAGAAAATGCAGTCTGTCATAGTACCACAGCCTGGGGAGATAAATATCAGCTGCTGCTTCTGATCTCTGGGAATCCTGGACCTTCTTGTGCTCCCTTAGATGTGCTCACCATGCCACCAATTAGGATCTTCAAATAGGTGATGTCTGCCGTGGGGATCACTGGCTTCACAAATTGCAGCAAATTATCCAGCGCTGCCTTCCTCTTTGTTTGGTTCTTATAATCAGGGTGGTTTACCTGCCACAGACAGGGCAGCTCCCTGAACATATCTATGAAGATTGGCATAAAGTCCTGATCATTGACTAGATCCATTTTCACTGCAAGACACATCAGACAAACCCTAATGTCAGCCTAAAGTATTCTAAACTTGTCCAAATACAGGCCTCAATCTAGAAGCAGTATAGGCCCAATTTTAAATCTTACCTTTGTTATCACGATCGGCGCCTCCGATACTCCTTCCTCCACTCACAGATCATACGTACTACGCACACGTCTTACGCTTTATATACACTGCGCATGCATGAAACTCCGTCCGCCCGTTCTTTCTAGTCTATTCCCCGCCCCTTCTCGTTCGGCGCAGTGGGGGAAGAGCACATGGCGGAGACACAGCAGGTGCATGCTAATTACACCAACGAGGAGGAGGAGGAAGAAAGCCCGGAGCCTGAAACGTCTGGATCCCGGAGGAGACGATTTAAGGCATCAAATATGTCCTTTGGGGAGATGTTGGAGATGGTTGACATCCTGAAGAGGGCCGACTATGATGGGAAGTATGGACCTTACCCCAACCCCAATGTCAGAAAGGCCAAGATCATGGCGAAAGTGGTCAAAAGTCTGCACCGTCATTTTGGGGTACGTCGATCCAAGGATCAACTCAGGAAAGGGTGGTCAACTCAGGAAGTAGTTGTCCTGTGTTCCTATTCGTTATTTTTATTACGTTCGTGCTCCTCCATGTGCTTTTCTTTACTGTTGTACAGTTTAAAATGGCAACTTTCATGTTCATGGGCACATTGTTCGTTCGCATGAAACATTGTTCGTTCAGCCTAGAAAACACCATTGTTTTGGCCATATGCATTTGAATATATTTATGCTAGCCTACTTCTCTTAAAATAATTTTGGTGTCTAGATGGGTTTGTAACTAGAATGAAATGCAAACTAGATTCTGTGTAAGGAGAGGACACTCAGCAGCTGTTTACACATCTGGACGCTGGATCACTAGTGCGGGACACCAGAACACCCTTTTTATTAGGGGCCCACACAGGTGCTCCAGTGTATACTATAGGGGTGTCTCCATCTGTGAAGCTTGTACAAAATAGGTAAGTATTCAAGCTTGACAAAAGGAAAAAAATATTTCTTCATCTTGGAACTCTGCCAAAAAAGACAATTGTACCCCACTTCCAAGCAATGTTTCATATTCCTATTTTTGCCATCAAATATCTGTGTGCTAAGTATACTTATTTTTTTTTACATAGGGGAGAAAAGATTCGGAGGACATCACTCATCCGAGGAGACCACAGACCCCCCACCTCAGGAAGAAGGTGAAATCCCCCAAAGCCAAGCAGAGGAGGAGGAGGGAGACGTAATCGAAATAGTCACCACAACAGGTGAGTGTCTGCAACCACAGGCTCAGGTAAGGGATGGATGCCGGCATATTTATAATACATGGTGTGTTTTCATTTCACTAGTGAAAGTGCGCAGATCCTGACCGAGAGATCATGGGGTGTAATAGGGACTTGGAAAACATCCAGAAAAACATCAATGATGTTAAAAACAAAATGAAGAACATCATTGATGTTTTAGGGAGAGTTTAAAACACCTCCAAATCCCTTCCTTTTTTGTGGTATTTTGAATCTAAATATTTTTAACATTTTCTAGAAAAGCCAAATTTTGAAGATGCACACAGTGTGTCAACATGTGCTATCTGCCATCATGGGAGATCAATGTAGGCATTTTGGGGGTGCAACCCCTTCCTCCATAATAAAGTAGCTGAGAGGAAGGGGTTTCACCCCCAAAACACGTCCCTTGATCCCCCGTGCTGGCAGCTAGCATTTTCCAGGGGTGACTTCACCCCATTTGAACGCAATATCAAAAATAGTTTATAAATACTCATGGCTGATATTGCCTTCAATTTCTATAAAAGTTGAACTTTGTAAGTTCCAGATTTGTGTAATTCTTGTTTGTTTGAAACATGCCTGTTTTACCTTAAATGGACATTTCTACTTATATTAATACAATAAACATGTTGGTTTGTTTTAAAAAACTTTGATAAATGCACATGTGATTGTGCTTGTATTAAAAAGATTGATACTCAAGAATGTGTGGATTATTGTTTCAATGCTCCATAAATTTTGTTGTGGTAAAATTGGTGTTTTCAGTGACAATGGGGGTTATTTCCTAAGGGCAAATCCACTTTGCACTACAAGTGCAGTTTCAGTGCAGTCTCAAGTGCCCTTGTAGTGCAAAGTGTCTTTGCCTTTAGTAAATAACACCCAACAGTGCTTTCTAATGTTACACAATCACGCCATTTTCAGGACTCCCCACATTTCTGTCAGGGTCAGCTAAAAGAAACACAAGCAGTAAATGTTACCAAAGATTTTAGTAGTTAAAATGATTTTTTTATTTTAAAAATGTATCAGACATTGTCTGGCATATTGATGGCCCCCATACCTGCAAAGTATTCAAGGTATCTAAGACGGACCTCGCGGGCACTCAGGGGGGGCAAGCCAGGATGGCCAGCCTCAAGCGCCGTCAGGTTGGTTCATTTACATGATGTCAGGGACGTGCCAGTGCCTTTCAGGGGAATATGCGTGCATGCAGGGTCCGTCCAGAGTGACACGGCAGAATTCCCCGACTGGTGTGCGCCGGCGCGCATGCGCTCTAGCGCTGTTTGGCGCCAAGGGCCCCTTTAAAAGTGTGACAGCTGCACTCATGCGGTGCTGTTCGTCTGCAGCTCCATACCTGTGTTCCTGAACCTGCCTGCTGATTGTCATTACTGTTTGCGACCCAGCCTGCCTGACTTTGCTATCTTCTTGTGACCCGTTGCCGAACTCCTGCTTGCCTGACTACTCTGTGATTATCCATTTGCTAATATCTGCCTGATCTCCTGCCAATCCGGACTGTCTGACTCTGCCTTTGCCTGTGCCTTGTATTGCTGCATTCCGGCCTTCTCATCCAGCTCCAGGTGCCGCTGCTTCAATACCTCCTACCTGCCTGCCTGATGATCCTCTTCTGCCTGACAGCATCTGCAGCTCAGCCATTCCTGAAGGATCTCTACTCAGCTTCTCCGCAAGAACCTTCACCAGGCACTCCTACCCACTGTGCTTACAAGACCACTGTTCCTACTCCAGTGGCTCCTGAACCAGCGCTGTAAGAGAGGTCTTCTCCTACCAGTCGGTCTCAACTACCAGGTACCTAACAGTACGAACAGCCATGACTGAGCCTGCAGGAGAGACTTCCCCCATTAAGGAGATCTGCACGCACCTTGCGGCACTCACCCAGGCCGTGAAGACTCTGCAGGATAGCTACAACCGACTGGAGGGACAAGTTCTGAACCTTACTGGTCCTGGTAGCCTGGCCTCTGCCTCAGCGGCTGCCCCAACACAGACTGTCTCATCTCCTTCTGTGGTAATGCTTCCACCTGAACCAAGGGTCCCCATTCCTGAAAGGTTTTCTGGGGACCGAACCAAGTTCCAGGCCTTCCGCAGCCCTTGTCAGCTTTACTTTGCCCTGTAGCCACGGACCTTTTCTCTAGAGGCTACTAAAGTGGGGTTTGTAATATCCCTCTTACAAGGAGAACCCCAGACCCGTTTACTTGAAACAGGCTCTGCACATACCCAGTCCTTACCTTCCTTCTTCAAGGCTATGGCTCAGCTTTATGAAGATCCTCAGCGGACTGCTACAGCTGAGTCAGCTCTGTTCGCGCTCCAGCAAGGCGGCCGAGGACTATGTCATGGACTTTAGATGCTGGAGCGCAGACACTCAATGGAACAATGCAGCCTTGCGCCACCATGGGCTTGTCCGAGGGCCTGAAGGATGAGCTTGCTCGGGTTGGTATGCCTGATAACCTTGAGGAACTTATCACCCTGACGATTCAGATTGATTGACGCCTCTGTGAACGTCGGTCTGAACACTCTTCCCAGCAAACACGCCCAGTGTGGATGACCACAAAAGTTCCAGTTCCTGCTTCCCGTTACTCACCTCCCACCTGCTAAAATTCGGTCACTCCAACACCTGATGTTCCCGAACCCATGCAGCTAGGACTAATGCGATCTACTCTGTCTCCAGAAGAACGAGCATGCCAACGCCAGCTAAACCTTTGCCTTTACTGTGGTGGAGTAGGCCACTATGTACACAGCTGTCCGGCTAAGACCCATAAGTGTTCCCTTACTGCTCTGGCCAGTTTATCTGTTTTGTCCACTAATGCAACTCAACTTGCTCTCCCTCTCTCGTTACAGCTCCAGGGAAGGACAATCCAAGTCAATGCCATTATTGACTCCGGGGCATGTAGTTGCTTTATTGACTCTGTCTTTGCCACTCAACAAGATATTCCCCTAAAGGACAAGACGCATAAACTTTCAGTTTTCCTGGCTGATGGGTCCCACATTAAATCTGGGTAGGTCTCTCAGGAGACCCTTCCTCTGCCTGTCACCAGTTTTTCTCAGCATAAAGAAATTCTAACCTTGGACGTCATCTCTTCTCCGCTATTTCCGATTATTCTGGGCATGCCCTGGCTCCAGGCCCATAACCCTCATGTCAATTGGACCACCGGTGAAGTCAAGTTTTCATCATCCTACTGTCAAGAATATTGCTTACATAAACCCTCCAGATCTTCAGCCACCTTACTGTGTATGGACACAGATCAGGACCTCCTTCAAACCATACTGGAGGCCTATCGGGAGTTTGCTGATGTGTTCAGTAAGAAGGGAGCAGACTCCCTGCCACCCCATCGCCCTTACGACTGTCCAATTGAACCTCTTCCTGGGGCCGAAATTCCTTTTGGGCGCATCTTTCCCTTATCTGAAAAAGAGCAAGAAGCACTTAAGTCATATATTGACGAGAATCTAGAAAAAGGATTTATTCGACCTTCTATCTCTCCAGCTGGTGCCAGAATATTTTTTGTCTCTAAAAAAGATCAGACCCTTCGTCCATGTGTGGACTATCGGGAGCTAAACAAAGTCACGGTTAAGAACCGATACCCGTTGCCCTTGATACCTGAGCTGTTTCAGAAGTTGAGATCTGCTGTCATCTTTACCAAACTGGATTTAAGAGGAGCCTACAACCTGGTCCGCATCTGGGCCGGGGATGAATGGAAGATGGCTTTCCGGACTCGTTTTGGGCATTATGAGTTTCAGCATTTTATCAACGATGTATTCAGAGACTTCCTAGACATCTTTGTAATCCTTTATTTGGACGATATTTTGATTTTCTCTGGGTCATTTAATCAACACCGGGAACATGTTCGCAGAGTCTTAGGCCATCTTCGTTTGCATGGGTTATACGCTAAAGCAGAAAAATGTGAATTCGAACAGAAGGACATTCAGTTTTTGGGGTTAGTGATCTCCCTAACTGGTATCAAAATGGATCCTCAGAATGTGTCCGCCATGCTAGACTGGCCAGTTCCCCTGCATAAGAAGGGGGTGCAATGCTTCATAGGGTTCGCAAACTTTTACAGAAGATTCATCAAGGGGTTTTCCTCCATCATCTCACCCATCACGCAATTAACCAAACAGAACTTTGAGAAACTTAAAAGGCGCTTCACTTCAGCCCCAATTCTCAGTCATCCTGACCCATCCTTACCCTTTATCCTGGAAGTTGATGCTTCCGAAGTGGCCGTGGGAGCAGCCATCTCTCAGCGGCAGGGCAACAAGGACCTAATGCATCCCGTGGGATTTTTCTCTCTAAAACTCTCTCCGGCTGAACGGAATTATGACATAGGTGATCGAGAACTACTTGCTATCAAAACAGCGTTGGAGGAGTGGAGGTATCTGTTAGAAGGCGCAGTCCATCCGGTATTAATATATACCGATCAAAAAAATTTTGAGTATTTTAGATCTGCCAAACGATTGAAACCTCAACAAGCCCGTTGGGCTCTATTCTTTACACATTTTTGTTTCCATATCACATACCGGCCAGGAACAAAGAATATTAAACCAGACGCGCTATCCCGCATGTTTGATAACCCCAAGGACTTATCTGTACCTGATACTCTTCTGCCCGCAAACACTTTTTTACTCCTTCAGACGGATCTTCTGTCCCTGATCAGGGAGGCATCCCCGGAATCTTCAAGCCCCCAGGGAATCACCTTAACACCTCGAGACGGGTTATTGTGGAGAGGAAGCCAAATCTTCGTGCCGGAAAATGTTCGAGTCAAGGTGCTAACCCTACTTCATGACCATCCACTTGCAGGGCATTTTGGGGTTCGTAAAACTTTTGAACTCATGCAACGCACGTTCTGGTGGCCTAATTTGAAGGAGTTCTGCAGGAAGTATGTCAGCTCTTGCCCTGTCTGCATCCAGAATAAGACCACAAGGAACTGAGCCTGGGGACTACTAAGACCCTTGCCAGTACCAGACAGACCCTGGAGGATGATAGCAATGGACTTCATAGTTGAACTACCATGCTCAGAAGGGTGTTCAGCGATCTTTGTGGTCGTCGACCGCCTGTCCAAGATGGCCCATTTTGTATCCTTAAAAGCAACACCTTCTGCTTTGGAGACAGCCCGTGTGTTCATCAAAGAGATCATCAGGCTGCACGGAGTCCTTGCAAATATAGTGTCTGACAGGGGGGTGCAGTTCACCTCACGCTTCTGGAAGGCCCTGTGTGAGATCTTGAAAATTGAGCTAGATCTGTCCTCACCATACCACCCCCAAACTAACGGGCAAACGGAAAGGACAAATCAGACTCTAGAGCAATACATTAGGTGTTTTACATCTTTTGTACAGGATGATTGGGTGTCCCTGCTGCCCCTAGCGGAATTCGCTTATAATAATGCCAGCCACTCTGCCACCGGTCAGTCCCCCTTCTTTGCCAATTACGGTTTTCATTTATCCTTTTTACCTGATTTTCTTCCAGAATCCTCAGTTCCAGCGGTCCAGGACACATTGCAGTTTCTCAGCCGCAATAACCGGATATTACAGGAGGCAGTATCCAAGGCACAAGCAGACAGTAAGAGGACCTTTGATCAGAAAAGAAGAGGGGATCTGACCCTTCAGCTTGGCGATAAGGTATGGCTGTCTACCAATAACATTAAATTGACTTGTCCTTCCAAGAAATTTGCTCCTAAGTTTATTGGTCCTTTTTCGGTTAAAAGGAAGATTAATGAAGTGTCTTATGAACTGTGTCTACCTGATTCCCCCAAAATTCACCCTGTATTTCATGTATCACTGTTGAAGCCTGCCGTGCCTGATCCTTTTCCTGATGGGGGTACCAGGGCCCCCGAACCTGTTCTGGTGGATGGAGGTGAGGAGTATGAGGTGGAAGCCATCCTCGATTGCAGAAAAAGACTGGGGCAAGTACAATTTTTAATAAAATGGAAAGGGTATGGTCCAGAGAATAATTCATGGGAACCTGACAGCAATATCCATGCAAAACACTTAATCCATGCTTATTTTTCTGCCCACTCTGAAAAGAAAAGTTACTTGGGCATCTGGAGGCTGCCCGTTGGGAGGGGGCAATGTCAGGGACGTGCCAGTGCCTTTCAGGGGAATATGCGTGCACGCATGCGCACGGGGAGTATGTCCAGAGTGACACGGCAGAATTCCCCCACTGGTGTGCGCTGGCGCGCTCCCACGCGCGCGCACTAGCTCTGTTTGGTGCCAAGGGCCCTTTAAAAGTGTGACAGCTGCACTCATGCGGTGCTCTTCATCTGCAGCTCCATACCTGTGTTCCTGAACCTGCCTGCTGATTGTCATTACTGTTATCGACCTGGCCTGCCTGACTTTGCTATCTTCCTGTGACCCGTTGCCGAACTCCTGCTTGCCTGACTACTCTGTGATTATCCATTTGCTAATATCTGCTTGATCTCCTGCCAATCCAGACTGTCTGACTCTGCCTTTGCCTGTGCCTTGTATTGCTGCATTCTGGCCTTCTCATCCAGCTCCAGGTGCTGCTGCTTCAATACTCCTACCTGCCTGCCTGCTGATCCTCTTCTGCCTGCCAGCATCTGCAGCTCAGCCATTCCTGAAGGATCTCTACTCAGTTTCTCTGCCGTCCTCCGCAAGAACCTTCACCAGGCACTCCTACCCACTGTGCTCACGAGACCACTGTTCCCACTCCAGTGGCTCCTGAACCAGCGCTGTAAGAGAGGTCTTCTCCTACCAGTCGGGCTCAACTACCAGGTATCTAACACATGAATTCCGGCCTCAGGCCCCACTGAGGCAGCATAGTTGGCAGAATTTCTCCGTAAAAAGTTGTGGAGAACACAGCACACCAGGATGATATGATTCAGTTTATACTCCGCCATGTGTATGGGTGTAAGAAATAGGCAGAACCGGCTGGCCATGATTCCAAATGTGTTCTCCACCACTCTTCTGGCTCTGGCCAGCTGGTAATTAAAAACCCTCTGGTCTGGGGTGAGGGTCCTCATAGGGAATGGCCGCATAAGATGGTACCCCAGCGCAATGGGAGTCCTTCCACATTGTCTTCTGGAGGTGGCAAGTCCAAGCTGCCATTCTGGAGATGCCTGTAGAACTCCGTCTGGGCGATGACTCTACCATCGGACATCCGGCAATTTTTCACCTCATCCACATACAGGAACTCATAAGTAGCTGACACCACCGCCAACATCACAATACTATTGAACCCCTTGTAGTTGTAATAGTATGACCCTGAGTTGGGTGGTGGGATGAGGCGGACATGTTTTCCATCAATTGCCCCTCCGCAGTTAGGAAAGTCCCACCGCTGGGCAAAGTGTGAGGCCACAGTCTGCCATTCCTGTGGGTTGGAAGGAAACTGTGGAGTCAAACAAAAAAAAGAAATTAATCATTTTGCACATAAACATGGAAAGCACATTAGACACAAACATTCTTGGCCAACATCAGTATAACATTTATTTTAGGGAGTATTTAAAGACCAAGGTATAAGATCCACCTATCAGATCCCCCCCCCCCCCTCACATGGGCCATTTGTAAAATTTTATAGGGGGGAGATGTTTTGGACAGGTCACCCTCTACACTTCATTGAGAAATGAATGCCTAAATAATGTGTATTACTTTGGTCAGCCCCTCCTTACTTTACACTATTGGCAGCCCACTGGACAGGTAAGAAGTGTCATAATACAAAGAGATAAATAAACACTGTACACATTTTAGCACATTTTTACATTCTGCTAAAACCTATCAAGAAAATAATAGGATACAAAAACTTTAAACAGTACCATTTGAAAGTATTCAGGCAGGCCCTTGCACTACATGCTTTGGGAAATTCATCCATAAATCTGACTACAAAAGAGGTGGGTATAGTGTGTATGGGTTTGGAAAAGTCAGCAGATAGAGGATTGAGAATAGATAGAGGATTGGTATCAGCTGAGTTAGCAGCAGGGGGGAGGGAGGGTTCCAAATGATTTTGGGACACCAAAAAAAAGCGGGGTGTTTAGGGTAAAGCACTACTATGGAGCTGACAAAATACATTGTTAAGTGACTACATGAGGTGAATATAGGGCCAGGAGAGCATGCTGGGGAGGTAAGTGAAGGCAAATATGTATGAGGGACCAAAAAAAATTAGATAAAAATCCAGCATGCATGAGGACAAAGGGGACATTCACAGCATATTACAATCGTGGTAATTAGGGAATGATGAAAGAAATACAATATATTATCAAACATTAAATACAATAAAATGTGATGTTAAAGGATAAAAATCTTACCTTCATATACTCCTTCTGCATGACCTGGATGATGGCAGAACAGGTCTCTGGGATAATGATCCCCAGAGCCTGGGGGGAGATGCCTGTCGAGAACTTGAGGTCGTGCAGGTTTCTCTCCGTCGCCAAGTACCGCATGGTGTCGACTAACCTCTGCTCCAGAGTGATGGCTTGCCTCATGCAGGTATCCTGCCTGCTGATATAGGGGGTCAGCAAAGCCAACAAACGGTGAAATACGGGGTACGTCATCCGGAGAAAGTTCCTGAAATCTCCAGGATTATTCTCACGGATCTCACGGAGCAAAGGCATTGTCAGAGAGGTTACCTCGGTGGACATGGTGTTGCTCACCATGGTGTGCGTCGGGGTGCGCCGGTGCATTCTGGCACGTGCAATCCTGTTCGTCCTGGTGTGCGCGCTCCTGTAGGGACTGGTGTGTGTGACTCGGCTGGCCCTGGTGTGCATGCCGGTGTTCAGACACATGCACGGGTGCGCTATAGCGCGCGCGTTACTTTGGGTACTGGTTTGCATCATCCGGTGGATGCTGGTGTGCACACCGGGGCGCGCGCGTGTGGGCATGAGCGGGTGCGCCGTTTGGCGCCAATCTGCCTATTTAGGCTGGCTGCACTCTCTGCTCAGTGCTGCCTGATCAACAGCTCTTCCGTGCCCTTGTTCCTGTTTCCTGTGCCTGTACTTTGATCTCCTGACAAACCCGGCTTGCTTCTTGGACTCCTCTGAACCCTGCCCGCACCTGACCTCTGGCCTGTTTGACTACTCTTCTGCTTGCTCCCTTGTACCTCGTTGTCTGCCTGTTGCCGAACCCAGCCTGTATCCGGACCTCCCTGCTCTGCTCCTGCTCAGCTCCTGATTGCCTGTGTTGCAGCTTGCACCTTTCTGTTTAAGGACTGTCCATCTACCAGCATCTGGACTCTATTACCAGGCTCCCATACCACTTCACACTCCTGTGCTTCCTGTATACTCTACCAGGGGCCGCGAGTCGGACGCGTAAGGGAGTCTACCCTCTGCCCGAGTGGACTCGCAGGTCAGGTACGTAGAGGTCTGATAGGCATGTGACAGAACTGGTCACGCTGGAGCAACCAATTCTTGGTCCATGAACTCCTCCCCACCCTGTTCATGGACTTGACTTGTGTCAAGGTAAGGACCCCAACACCAAGCCCCCGCACAACACGAACTCTACGAGGAGTACGTATACGCAACATGGCTGAAAAACAGTCGGCTGCTCAGAACGAAGTAACAGAACGCACTGAAGAACAGCAAGGCCTGTGAAGAGCGACCTGAAAAACAGCAACGAGCGGACAAGAACACAATGAATAATCAAATATGAACTCACTGCACGCACTGAAGACCAGATGCAAACCCACAAGCACAAACTGAACAGCAGAAAACGATGTGAAAATCACGAGTCTGAAAAAGCGCAAATCGTCTCTCACCAAACTTTTACTAACACGAGATTAGCAAAAGGAGCCCAAAGGGTGCCGCGCTTGGTTCTGAACTGCCCTTTTATAGTCTCGTCGTACGTGGTGTACGTGACCGCGTTCTTGGCGATCGGAAATTCTTTGTGTGACCATGTGTATGCAAAACAAGTTTGAGCCAACATCCGTCAGAAAAAATCCATGGATTTTGTTGTCGGAATGTCCGATCAATGTCCAATCGTGTGTACAGGGCATTAGACTTATCCTCACATAGGTATAGGCATGTGCTGTAAACGTTTTCAATATAGAAGGATGCCTCCACGTTGCACAGACTTCTCCTGTAGTTGACACGGGGACTAAGTATGCCACCAGGAATGACAAGGCCAGTTCTGAAAGAGCCCAATTTCTGGATAGGAGTAGATCACTGAAGAGCTACAGGTAAATTATCTCTGCTATCTTAAATGCTGGTTTTGGGGTTCTGCAGGGCTCCATTCTTAGAAGCTGTAGGGGGCCTTGTTGCATGTGAAGAATCGTGTAAACTGTCAGGCCTGAGTAGATCCTACACCTCAGCGTACCTTTCCACCATGTTCACCAACCAAAGACGTGGGGTCTCTAAGCCTGCACTCACCAATTGCAACAACACGCTTTTCTGCACTTGCCGACATTACAACACACTTTTCTGCACTTGCCAACATTGCATTAACGCACATTTTTTTGCAATGAATAGATCCCCTGCAGAATCAGAGCCAACCTGAATGGGTGTGACATCCATGCCATTTCAGTTCTTTCCACATAGACCTTAACATACCCATGTTATGTCTGAGAGCAGATGGGTATATACAGATATGTGCTTGTATACATCCTTTACCATGTGAGTGCAAACTTTTTCCATTTTATTTAACCTTGATGAACTCAAAGGTAATGGGATGTAAACAGATGTGTGTCCATTTACATTTGACTGCTCATGTGGATCTTCAGTTTATATCTGAAACCAAAAGAAAAAAGATGCACTGATAGTGAATGAAATGGGCAAAAATATGATCTAGTGAGTGAGTAAACCTGTAGGTTAAGTTAACAAATAAAATGAAAACCCTACAATGTTAAACTAAAAAAAAGTGATCAAAAATACAGTATGTGATTAAATGCAATGAACAAGTGAATCCTGTAAGAAGTAACCTATTAATTGAAACAAAGGTAACCAATTCAGCAAAAAGTGAGTGTCATGAATATTGCAATATTGGTAAGTGAGCCAACAAATACAACAGAAAAAATTAAAAATGTGTAAAACTTAAATGAAAATGTATGAAAGTCTCTTTCATAATGCTTCCCAATGGGGAGTAAATGTTGAATCACCCTGTGAGGAATCTTCACCATTCAAAAGACACCGTGAATCCACCACCATATAAATTGAAGGCTTACCAGCTATACAAGCTGTCACAGCTTGTGGCTAATACCCAGCCAAGGCCTTTAAGTCCTCCCGACACCTCCAGTGGCTAGCAAGCCGAGCGCTCATGAAGACTTGATGTATACCCAGCAATCAAACAAGCAGCCATGAACGTATCCTCAGTGAATGAGTTAAGCCCTAAGGAGAGACAAAAAATGTTTGCCATCGGTAAAACCAGGTGGTGTTTATTATAAAAAAGTCTATGCAGACAAACAGACTATGCAAAAAAATTCCATAAAAACAAGCTAAGCCAGCCGGCAAATAGTAAAAACACGCCCATGGAAGCGGAACGTGAGAACAGCACGGTGACGTCAGCACGTCGCTCCTTCCATGCTTACGTCACTGTGCTGTTCTCACGTTCTGCTTGCACGGGCGTGTTTTTACTATTTGCTGGCCGGCTTAGCTTGTTTTTATGGAATTTCTTTGCATAGTCTGTTTGTCTGCATAGACTTTTATAATAAACACCACATGGTTTTACCAATGGCAAACTTTTTTGTCTCTCCTTATGGGCTTAACTCATTCACTGAGGATACGTTCGTGGCCGCTTGTTTGATTGCTGGGTATACATCAAGTCTTCATGAGCGCTCGGCTTGCTAGCCACTGGAGGTGTCAGGAGGACTTAAATGCCTTGTATGGGTATTAGCCACAAGCTGTGACAGCTTGTATAGCTGGTTAGCCTTCAATTTATGTGGTGGTGGATTCACGGTGTCCTTTGAATGGTGAAGATTCCTCACAGGGTGTTTCAACATTTACTCCCCGTTGGGAAGCATTATGGAAGAGACTTTCATATATTTTCATTTAAGTTTTACATGTTTTTAATTTTTTCTGTTGTATTTGTTGGCTCACTTACCAATATTGTAATATTCATGACACTCACTTTTTGCTGAATTGGTTACCTTTGTTTCACTTAATAGGTTACTTCTTACAGGATTCACTTGTTCATTGCATTTAATCGCATCTGTATTTTTGATCTTTTTTTTAGTTTAACATTGTAGGGTTTTCATTTTATTTGTTAACCTAACCTACAGGTTTACTTGCTCACTAGATCACATTTTTGCCCATTTCATTCACTATCAGCGCAGCTTCTTTTTTTGGTTTCTTATTTGGTGTGTATTTCGCTCTTGAGTTGTCCTACCAGTGCAGTTTTGTTTCTTTAACATTCAGTTTATATCTGACTGAAAAACTGACACTGATGTGAAAGGTCCTTAACCTCAAAAGAATGTATTTTGTCCCCCAGGTAAATACTAATGTGTTTTGTCTATAACTGTTTTGTTCTTTCCTTTGTTTGGTGATCTAGTATCACATCTTCATCCTTTATAGAGGTAGCTTTCCTTGGCCACCGTTGTCAGTTATCTCCATGACTAGTGTAAGTCTGATATATGGCAGTAGCCATTTTGCTTCTCTGTTGAACTTTTTATGATAGTTTGTGATATGATTAATAAAAATGATGACTGCTATTCACACTGTGTTTTTCTGTAGTTGTTTGTTTTGGTTTGGCAAATGGTAATGGTTACGGATTCTGGGCAAGTATGTACTACATTCATTTCATTTCCTCATTTTAACTGGGCTGAAATATTATAGAACCCTTTTATTGAAGTCAAATGCACTGAATCTTAGATAATAGGTTATTTAAAGAAACCATCTATTACTTAAAAAATATCAACATGGGATGTGTCTGTTTTAAAATATAGAAGACATATCTGAGTAGTGCACATGTGCTTAGCTTGTTCTAGCTTCTTTAAAGGAACTTGTGTGAATAATTTGGTGTTCTCTGTAAAATGGGAGTCCTCTGCAAATGTAGCTAGGTGCTGGGCCACAGCACTACAGAGAAGGAGACATTGAGGTTGATTTATTAAAGGCAAATACACTGTGCACTTTGCAAAATGCAGTTGCACTCTGCAAGTGTGGTTGCTTTAGAGCTTAGTAAAGCTTAGTAAATGAGCAGAAGCTCTGCTGATTTCCATCATCCAATCATTTGCAAGCAAAAATGCTTTTTTTTTAATTTTCCTTGCACATGATTTCATGGGCGTCCGCAAAACTTTTTTCGGGGGGGGGGGCATCATTTTTGATGCACCGCCCCTTTTCAACAATGTCATTATCACATTATCATGGTCAGAGACTGCAGACGTAGTACAATCCCTAGGATAAGTAATGGATAACGGCCGACAGGCCCTTTTACTAGACCCAAACTACAGCAGTGATCCCTCCGGCTGGATGATCGCTCAGTCTGAGTTCCCCGGGGGCCACGCTGGTCAGTAGTGTAGCATGTCTGTACCCTGGTAGTGGCTCTGTCTTTCTCTGGTGACACTGGGTAGCGTGGCTCCCTCTCTTGTGCTGCTGGGCAGCGTGGCTCTCTCTCTGGTGGCGCTGGGCAGCGTGGCTCTCTCTGGTGGCGTGGGCAGAGTGGCTCTCTCTCTGGCTTCCTCCCAGCACACCCATCTTTTTTTGTCCTGTATCACTCTCTTCCTCAGCTTTTTTCCAGGCTGCAGTCTTTCAATCTCTCTCTTGATCGAGCTGTAGACTCCTCCCTGTAGAAAATGGGGCCGCCAATCTTTGGGACTACATGTCCCATGATTCTCTCCTCTCCTAGTCTCCTTTGATTGGCCCTCAGTTATGGCCAATAGGGAAGGAACGGAGCGGGCAGGAAGCTGGGTGGGGAACCTGGTGAGAGCCGCCGTCCCTTCTCCCTGACAGGAGAAAGGGGGGGGGCAAGCAGGGGAAACCTCTGATAGCCCTCAGCTCGCCTTTCTCCTGTCACAGCGCCAAGTTCTCTGCTGGACTGAGCAGGGAAAAGAGCCTGAAGTCACACTACACTGCTGGGGGGGCTTGATAGCACCTTGATGGTGTCACCCCACTGGTAGGTGGCACCCAGGTGCGGGCTGCTCGCACCCCGATAGCGGCGCAACTGTACTGAATTTAAGATCCGATCCCTGATTCCAGGGGGGGCACTTGACCCCCCTTGCCCCTACCTGCGGACGCTCATGCATGATTTGGTATTCTTAGCAAAGTGAAGCTTTGAGCAAAGTGCAAATTCTATTGACCATTAGTAAATCAACCCCATCGTCTTTCTTTCCCTCCACTAAGATACTGATGGTATGCTGCACCATTCTCCTCAGGCCAGCAGGGGGAGACCTAAAGCCAAGCAAGCCCATAGACTTCTATGCAGAGCACTGAGAATCCGGAAAGTTGTAGTTTGAGATAGGAGCTATGTAATGGGAGAAATGGACTTCTTACAATACAAATCTCAATAAGCACTATGCAGTAGGAGGTGTGGAGAGATGATTTTTATTAAACTGCTCAGGAAAAATCTTCCTCTTGGCACCAAGGGAGCTTGAGAGAAAGCACCTCTGTCTGGATATTCATCTCCAGCAGATTACCAAACCAGCGGAGACCCGAGCCTAAGACTGGGAGTGAGGACACACGGGGGCAGCGCATTACTGCCCACATCACTGCACCTACAAAGCTACAGCAGAGAGACTGGAGCATTCACTCACCCTCTGCTTCCCACCGATGGTCACCAGAGGCTTAGGACGAGGAAACCCATCTACAGCAGCAGGTCACCGCAGCATCCTGGGGACTGGTGAGAAGGCTATTCCCCTAGCTGATATGCTAGCAGGGACTGAGCAACTGAGAGCAGGACACCAAGTATACCCATTTCATCTGCATCCATACTGCATTCTATATCACACTTATTCCAAACCTAGACTGCACCTACATCAACCTTAAACTGCATTATACTGAACCTTTATTGCATCTGAACCACATCTATCTTGCACCTGTGCTGAGACTATACCATATCTATACTGTAAAATAGAGCATAAGTAGGGTGCTACTACCCAATGTGATCAGAAAATTGTTTAGAGCTACCTGGGTGCGGAAAGGCAGTCACACAGCTGCAGTAACAATCATGAGAAAAGATGGTCCGCAACTCCTTGCTTGCTCTTTAAAATATTTAAAATGTATTGATTCTCCATAAAATACACAGACAGCAGATGTAAACTACAACACTACACTACAACAAGTGAATAAGGCCGCAAGGCGGAAACGCGTTTACATCTGCTGTCTGTGTCTTGTGGAGAATCAATAAATTTTGAACATTTTAAAGAGGAACTGCAGTCTGCTCACTTAATTTGTAATAAAAACATCTTTGCCATTCTGAAGCTTCCCTTCAACCACTTTTCATATTATGTTATATACAGTATCTCACAAAAGTGAGTACACCCTCCCATTTTTGTAAATATTTTATTATATCTTTTCATGTGACAACATTCAAAAATTGACACTTTGCTACAATGTAAAGTAGTGAGTGTACAGCTTGTATAACTGTGTAAATTTGCTGCCCCCTCAAAATAACTCAACACACAGCCATTAATGTCTAAACTGCTGGAAACAAAAGTGAGTACACCCCTAAGTGAAAATGTCCAAATTGGGCCCAAAGTGCCACTATTTTGTGTGGCCACCATTATTTTCCAGCACTGCCTGAACTTGGGCATGGAGTTCACCAGAGTTTTGCAGGTTGCCACTGGAGTCCTCTTTAACTCCTCCATGACGACATTACAGAGCTGGTGGATGTTAGAGACCTTGCGCTCCTCCACCTTCCATTTGAGGATGCCCCACAGATGCTTAATAGGGTTTAGATCTGGAGACATGGTTGGCCAGTCCATCACCTTTACCCTCAGCTTCTTTAGCAAGGCAGTGGTCATCTTGGAGGTGTGTTTGGGGTCATTATCATGTTGGAAAACTGATCAGCGGCCCAGTCTCTGAAGGGAGGGGATCATGCTCTGCTTCAGTATGTCACAGTACATGTTGGCATTCATGGTTCCCTCAATGAACTGTAGCTCTCCAGTGCCGGCAGCACTCATGCACCCCAAGACCATGACACTCCCACCACCATGCTTGATTGTAGGCAAGACACACTTGTCTTTGTACTCCTCACCTGGTTGCCGCCCCACACACGTGACACCATCTGAACCAAATACATTTATCTTGGTCTCATCAGACCACAGGACAGTTCCAGTAATCCACGTCCTTAGTCTGCTTGTCTTCAGAAAACTGTGGGCTTTCTTGTGCATCATCTTTAGAAGAGGATTCCTTCTGGGATGACAGCCACGCAGACCAATTTGAAGCAGTGTGCGGAGTATGGTTTGAGCACTGACAGGCTGATCCCCCCAACCCTTCCACCTCTGCAGCAATGCTGGCAGTACTCATGGGTCTATTTCCCAAAGACAACCTCTGGATATGGCGCTGAGCACGTGCACTCAACTTCTTTGGTCGATCATGGTGAGGCCTGTTCTGAGTGGAACCTGTCCTGTTAAACTGCTGTATGGTCTTGACCACCGTGCTGCAGCTCAGTTTCAGGGTCTTGGCAATCTTCTTATAGCCTAGGCCATCTTTATGTAAAGCAACAATTCTTTTTTTTCAGATACTCAGAGAGTTCTTTGCCTTGAGGAGCCATGTTAAACTTCCAGTGACCAGTATGAGAGAGTGAGAGCGATAATATCTAATTTAACACACCTGCTCCCCATTCACATCTGAGACCTAGTAACACTAACAAGTCAGATGAGACCGGGGAGGGAAAATGGCTAATTGAAAATAACATTGATTGCCTCTTCATTACAGAAAGCTGGCTAACACCTGACTGCAACACCTTCCTAATTGAATTGGTGCCCGAGAACTACAGTATCCTAACCGAGCATAGAATCGGAAAAAAAGGAGGAGGCCTAGCAGTGATTCACCGAACCAAACTTACAGAACTCAGTGCCTTTCATGGAAACACTCTCACTGCATCTTCAAACAACACCTCAGGACAGCATTCACATACTACTATGCTACAGACCACCAGGACCAAAGACCAATCTCCTTACGCCGCTCACTGAATTCTTCTCAATACACACCTTGAAAACCAAAAACCTTCTGGTACTTGGGGATTTTAACCTGTGGGCAAACTCTGCCCAAGACTCCATCGCAACCGCCTGCGTCAACCAAATGGAAGAACTTGGCCTTCAACAACTGATAAATTCTCCCACCCATGGGTCAGGACACACTTTAGATCTCATCTTCAAACAGAATATGGACATCAAAGTACTTGACAACACTCCACTACCATGGACGGACCACCATGCTATTAAATTTATAATCTCCACTAACAGCATCCTCCAAAAACAGAAACACACAACAGCAACACACTGGAATAGATCTCAGAAGAAACTTCACTCTGATCTCTTCAAAACTACATTATCAAGCAAAATTCTTTTGCTAAACTCAAACCTCTCAACAGAACAAACACTCAACTTCCTAAACAATATATTACTACAAACAGCAGACTCTGTGGCGTCAAAACACAGAACACTCATCCGCAAAAAAAACTCCAGTTGGTTTAATGGTACTCTCACCCTACTCAAGCAAGAACGTAGAAGAGCTGAGAGAGCATGGAGAAGAAATCCCACCAAGGAAAACCATGCTAACTACAAAGCACGCACTGTGAAATACCACAAGGCAATCTTCAAAGCCAAAAAAGAACATTTCTCAGACACCATCTCATCCGCCTTAAACCGTCCGCGGGAACTTTTCAAAATAGTTGCTCAGTCAATGAACCCGACCTGCTTAGAGCCCCCAGCAAACGATACTCAAGAATTCTGCAATGAGTTATCGGACTTCTTCATCGACAAAATCGACTTCATTCGGAAATCAATCCATCAAAAAATAACAACCAACCTCACTCAACCAAAGCAAAAAGAGGATAGCGACACGAACATCACTCAACCGCCGAATTTCTTTTTGTCCCCAATCACCACGGACATGACTAAAAACATCATCAGAAGCCTTCGAGACAGCATATCACCCAACGACATCATCCCCACTAAACTGTTTAAAGAATGTGCCGACATCTTGGCCCCTACCCTAACACATCTCATAAATCAATCATTCAAAGAAGGGACTGTGCCAACCTCCCTCAAGCAAGGCATCGTCAAACCCCTGCTAAAGAAACCCAATCTCGACCCTAAGGACCCTAACTGCCGCAGACCAATAACCAGCCTCAACGCCATCTCCAAGATTATAGAGAAAGCAGTAGTACAGCAGCTACAACACCACCTAGACACACATCAACTCCTGGACCCTCTGCAATCAGGCTTTCGCCCAGGCCATGGCACAGAAACAGCACTTCTCAAAATATGGGACGACGCCCTTGAAGCAGCAGATGACGGAGAACCGAGTCTCCTGGTACTGTTAGACCTCAGCGCAGCATTCGATACAGTGGACCACAATACTTTACTTGTCCACCTCGCTGATGTTGCAGGATCTACAGATTCTGCTCTAAAATGGTTTACATCCTTCTTAGAGAATCGCTCCCAGACAGTGAAACTAGGAACATTCACCTCAGAAACCCGGGCAGTCTCCTGTGGAGTCCTTCAAGGCTCACCCTTGTCACCAGTACTATTCAACATCTACATCCGCCCACTTCTCAATATCATCAGGAAAACCGATCTCTGCTTCCACTCATATGCTGACGACACCCAACTCTACATTCGCATCAATGGACAAAAAGACCTTCATCAGCAATTACAGAAATGCCTCACTTTAATTGATGACTGGATGACCACTAGCTCCCTCAAACTCAACGGTTCAAAAACAGAACTTCTTCTCCTACAAGCTAACAAAAATTCCACAATAAAGACTCCGTGGACACCTCCCACCATCCTCGGACAGACCATCTCTCCAAGCACCAAAGCCAAGAGTCTCGGAGTCATTTTCGACTCAGGAATGACAATGGATGCACAAATAGGATCAGTGGTGAGGGGATCCCACCATCTCCTCCGCCAGCTACGCAGACTAATCCCCTTCATCCCAGAAGAGGACAAAGCGGCAGTTGTGGGAACAATCATCAATTCCCGACTCGACTACGCAAATTCGCTCTACGTAGGACTACCCCAATATCAGCTTGCGCGCTTGCAACTCATCCAAAACACGGCGGCAAGACTGTTAACAGGAAAAAAACCCTGGGAATCCATCTTCCCAGCCCTAAAGAGCCTACACTGGCTAACCGTGAAGAATCGGATCACATTCAAGACCCTCTGCCTCACCCGCAAATGTATACAAGGAAATGCTATCAATTTGGACATTTTTACTTAGGGGTGTACTCACTTTTGTTGCCAGCGGTTTAGACATTAATGGCTGTGTGCTGAGTTATTTTGAGGGGGCAGCAAATTTACACAGTTATACAAGCTGTACACTCACTACTTTACATTGTAGCAAAGTGTCAATTTCTTCAGTGTTGTCACATGAAAAGATATAATAAAATATTTACAAAAATGTGAGGGGTGTACTTACTTTTGTGAGATATTGTATACTGTGATTCTGTACTTGCCAAATATGCTGCAGAAATCTCCCTCCACTAAGTCTGCCTGCATCCATTTTAACTGTGGGCAGCTGAAGCTGCTGCCTGTTCACTTCCCAGATTTACAGAGGCACACCTCCAGCTCTGCAGCTCTCATTGGCCCTCTTATGACTCACCCCCCTCCCTTCCTGGTAAACTCTCAAAAGAACGAGAGAAAGAGAGCTGTGCAGAATGTCATAAGCCTAGGCTTTTTACCAGACAAGAAACAGGAAGTAGGCTTTATATGGCAGAAAAAAAAATGTGTTACTATCCAAAGTTAAAACAACAAGGGCAGAAGATTTAATAGATGGAAAGTTTAAAAAATGACTGAAGGTCTGCTTTAAAGAGCAAGCAAGGAGTTGTGGACCATCTTTTCTCATATCTATACTGTACCTATACTTCATACAGGTTAACTGGGACTGCTGTTAAGTGCAAAGACGCTCTTAAATTATCCCAACAATAGGCAGCAAAAGAACATCTCAAAAAACTGCCCCTTCTGTATTGATTTTTCTGCAACCTCCTTTTGTTCCCCTGTCCCCTCTGCTGCCATCCTTCTTTTATTTTGTACAGTGCATACCCAGTCAGTCTAGTATGAGCATCGCCACCATAAATGCACTCTGGTAGTATAGTTCCAGCTCTTGGCACATTAGACTTTTCTACTGTTCACTGCTGCACTTGAGGTAACCTTGCTACTGCTTATGCTGATCTGGGCACCAAATGTCATATTATGCCAAGTTCTTACTGTTAATCACTTTGTATGCTAAATTGTGTTATTATCATTGTGAATCAATGTTGTACTTGTCTAGTTACAACCATATTAGGTGACAATATATTAGGTTTGCCTTTACTATCTGGTTTGGTGTCTGTTCATTTTGATATAACACTACTATTGGTTATGTATGTAACAGAAGGTAATGTGACTGAATGCAGAGCTTTTTTTTTTCCACAAGATGGCAGTAGCAAGTGTGCTTTTCAATGGACATTAGGCTGTGGCACTCTGGGAGATGTAGTCTGGAGAAGAATCTGAACCACAGCCATCGCTAGAAAATTAACTACAATACCCAGTGATACCTGAGATCAGGAGGGGCCTTTTATAAAGGAAAAGCCCATAAAGGAGTGGGATAGTTGGAGAGCACGCCAACTGGAGAGATAAAGGGAGTAGAAGTGCTGAGCTGAGTGGCTTTGGAGCTGAGTTATATCCTTTTGTTTTAAGTATGAACATTAACCATACTCCATGTAAAACTACAAATACCATACGTTTATATATATACTGTATGTTGATGCATTGATTTGTATACAATTTAATTGATTGTCATATCTATTTTCAGAAACAAATATACCCCAAGCCCTGAAGAAGGACTATATGTCCGAAACATGTTGGATTGACCACTAAGGCCAATTTCACACTGGCACGATTCTGCGGACACAATTTTGACGCGATTTCAGGGAATGCCTATGTAAACTTCAGGTTTATGGACCTCAACTCGCATCAAAGTTGGACCAAAGTAGTACAAGGACTACTTTGAATTTGGTGCGGCTTGAAGTCGCACAGATATAAATGGTTATCAGTGGAAATCATGGGGTACGACTTGTCATGCGACTGATGTTCAAATGCTCAGGAAAAGTCGCACAACTGTAAAAGGGGCCTAAAACTGACCTGGGCCAACGTCAACTTCATAGGCAGCATATGGATGGTTTAGATGATACAAGGGTATCTTTGTATATTTTGTTATGAAACAGGTATAATTATATATGCGCGCCATGCCATGCTATTTTTATAGGGATCACTTTCCTTTTTTACTTCTAATTGTCTAATAAAAAATAATATTTTGTATACACGTGTAATACCTTTTCTCTGCCTCTAAAGTCCATAAGGGGTTTTTGAATGCACTTTGTGCAAACCTAATTATTTCTGAACTGAACCAAGGCTGCTGTGCAATTGGCTGCTCTGGTGCCTACCCTGAGACATCCACTTGTGATCCAGGCCACCATCACTTAGACCTACTGGCAAAACTGAAGGAAATTGCCAAGACATTCATCATCTTGCCCAGTTCCAGTGATCGTCAACCACAAGAAGGGGGTCCCCATTGTCCAACTGCCACAGAAGAATTACAGAGAGAGTGGTAAGCAGGTCACATACCCACAGTTAAGCTGAACCCTTGTGGATGTTGTCAGTTCTTCTTTGGAAATAACCTGCTGATATAGATACTACACCCACTGTAATGCAAATTGCTCTTATTATCCTAATGTATACCTTTATATATAACTGCTGCAACTGGGTTTGCCTCTGCTTTAAAGTATTCATCAACACTTTCCCCTCCTTTGGCAAGACCAACTGTTTAGCTACAATACTACAACACCCAGCTTATAGACACATCCTAATTTCTCTGCACACCAAGGTCTTCAAAAGGCCCCAACGTAGCCAGCAGAAGATTTGCCTCAAAGACTATCTTCTTACCACTTTATCCTGAGGGCAGATCTGTGTTCTCTTTATCTCTCAGGCCCCTTTGTTTAAGCAATCTAAAGTGGCATAGTTGATTGATGTTTTCTAACCCCTGTTTGGTCACTTGGGGTGATTTATTTCATACAGAGAGCTACTGTTTGTGCACTTTGGGTCACAGTGTATGCTGAAATCTGAAGCCCCTGTAGGAGATTGGGTGAAGTTAATTGTGTATTCATTATTGTAATCATGCTGGTTGGGTTTAACATGCCAATATACTGTATTCTATGACACTTTTATGACCTTAACCTGCTAATACAGTCTGCTATTCTTTTATACAGCTGTAAGTCTAATTCTTGTGTGCCTACTGAGGTTTACAGAGAGGTATACTGGTGGTGTCAGTGAGGTTTAGGCCTCACCCAGGACTGGACAAATCTACCAGCAGCTTCTGTGGGGGTAGCCCCACAAGTCCTAAGTATTACGTTCAGTAATTTCCTGTTATATTGTATATTTGCACACTCAACCTGATGTGTCAGAGGGGCTGAGGTTCTTGAGAAGGTCGATGCAAATAACCCATCCTATCCAGCAGTTCTTACAGGGGTAGCACTACACAAACAGTAGTGTTAGTGCTAAAAAAATGAGTAAAATATCTGTATTGTCTCAGGCCTACTCATTTTGCATGCTTCTGGCTAATATTAGGTATTGTGAAACAATCATAAAGTGCAAGGAATATTTTTTGAAAACCATTGTATCAACCTTGATGAACTACAGTCCACCAAATAATGTACAGTAAGCAACAGTGTGATTAAAGTGTTACTGGTGTTTAAAAGAGGACTGTGGGACCCCTCCAAGTTGAAAATCTAAAAACTCCTAATCAAGTGGCAGATAACAATTTTTTTTAGCTACATTTTTAGCTACCTATTGTGCAAAAAGGAGAAAGCAATATTTGGGCATTATTACAAGTAAAATAAAGTGTGACTTACATGTTCATGTATAAGAAATAAAATAATAAGTGTGTTTCCCAAACCTTATACGTCCATACATACCTGCCAAAAGTACCTTTAATAAAGAGCAGTTTGTATCCTTCAGCACCAAGAAAGCAATTTCTTATAGACACATTTATCTAATAAAGCAGCTAAATCATAAGACAGTGCTATCACCATGGGATCAAATGCAGAGATTAAAACTACTTTCGGGTCATCACGTTTCCTCCGCTATCTGTTGCCAAAATTACCTTGTTTTTCCGTTAGGTAGTCCTACCCAGCCATACCAAGTTGACATAACAATGTTTCCATTCACACCCTTTGTCTCTGGAAGGTGTTAATCTTCTAGCAATAACAACAAATACTATAATAGGATGTTCCTAAGGAAACAGAAATTGTCCACATACTGGCTTTATTGCAAAGTCTGTGTATACCTTTTATGACACAGTTCCTCAATGCCAGTGTCAGGAATGGATTTAAAATACTGCCAATAAAATGATTTCCCCATGGGCTGCCATGCTGCTGTAAAATAAGCAAGCAATTTTACATTTTTTTCTGAGAATATTATACTCTTACATTTAAGCCTGTGAAGGCTTCCAGAGAAAGAGGAAATCGAACATACCTGTACATTGTATATTGGTGGTCAATAGTAACTGCACTGTCTTGGTTTTCTCTAATTGTCCATCTTAAGGTGCATTCTGTTCCCTGTCCATCTATCACTAGATCCACACATTCATACGTATACAGTGGGGACGGAAAGTATTCAGACCCCCTTAAATTTTTCACTTTTTGTTATATTGCAGCAATTTGCTAAAATCGTTTAAGTTAATTTTTTTTTCCTCATTAATGTACACACAGCACCCCATACTGACAGAAAACACAGAATTGTTGACATTTATGCAGATTTATTAAAAAATAAAAACTGAACTATGACATGGTCCTAAGTATTCAGACCCTTTGCTGTGACCTTCATATATTTAACTCAGGTGCTGTCCATTTCTTCTGATCATCCTTGAGATGGTTCTACACCTTCATTTGAGTTCAGCTGTGTTTGATTATACTGATTGGACTTGATTAGGAAAGCCACACACCTGTCTATATAAGACCTTACAGCTCACAGTACATGTCAGAGCAAATGAGAATCATGAGGTCAAAGGATCTGCCTTAAGAGCTCAGAGACAGAATTGTGGCAAGGCACAGATCTGGCCAAGGTTACAAAAAATTTTTTGCTGCACTTAAGGTTGCTAAGAGCACAGTGGCCTCCATAATCCTTAAATGGAAGATGTTTAGGACGACCAGAACCCTTCCTAGAGCTGGCCGTCCGGCCTAACTGAGCTATCGGGGGAGAAGAGCTTTGGTGAGAGAGGTAAAGAAGAACCCAAAGATCACTGTGGCTGAGCTCCAGAGATGCAGTCGGGAGATGGGAGAAAGTTGTAGACAGTCAACCATCACTGCAGCCCTCCACCAGTCGGGGCTCTATGGCAGAGTGGCCCGACGGAAGCCTCTCCTCAGTGCAAGACACACGAAAGCCCGCATGGAGTTTGCTAAAAAACACCTGAAGGACTCCAAGATGGAGTGGCAGCATCATGCTGTGGGGGTGTTTCTCAGCTGCAGGGACAGGACGACTGGTTGCCATCGAGGGAAAGGGAAATGCGGCCAAGTACAGGGATATCCTGGACGAAAACCTCCAGAGTGTTTAGGACCTCAGACTGGGCCGAAAATTTACCTTCCAACAAGACAATGACCCTAAGCACACAGCTAAAATAACGAAGGAGTGGCTTCACAACAACTCTGTGACTGCTCTTGAATGGCCCAGCCAGAGCCCTGACTTAAACCCAATTGAGCATCTCTGGAGAGACCTAAAAATGGCTGTTCACCAACGTTTACCATCCAACCTGACAGAACTGGAGAGGATCTGCAAGGAGCGATGGCAGAGGATCCCCAAATCCAGGTGTGAAAAACTTGTTGCATCTTTCCCAAAAAGACTCATGGCTGTATTAGATCAAAAGGTTGCTTCTACTAAATACTGAGCAAAGGGTCTGAATACTTAGGACCATGTGATATTTCAGTTATTCTTTTTTAATAAAGCTGCAAAAATGTCAACAATTCTGTGTTTTTCTGTCAATATGGGGTGCTGTGTGTACATTAATGAGGAAAAAAAATGAACTTAAATGATTTTAGCAAATGGCTGCAATATAACAAAGAGTGAAAAATGTAAGGGGGTCTGAATACTTATCGTCCCCACTGTAAATGTGCAATATATTTTGCTCTCTATCTCTCTCTGTCTTACCATATCTATCCAACATAACATCACAGGACAAAAATTAGTGCCCTTTTTTTTATTGCTATATTTTATAACATGCTACATGTGCAGGCTGCATGTGTACTGTTTGCTTCTCAGCTAAATCTAGTCTCTTCAGTGGTCTGTGTGTGTCCCTTTCCTAAAAAATGAGTACAACTAAATTCAAGTTACTATAACTTACAAAGCCATCCACAACCTGGCCCCCAGTTACATCTCTAACCTAGTCACAAAATACCAATCTAATCATTCTCTTCGCTCCTCCCAAGACCTCCTGCTCTCAAACTCCCTTGTCACCTCATCCCATGCTCGCCTCCAGGACTTCTCCAGAGCCTCCCCCATCCTCTGGAATGCTCTACCCCAATCCGTCCGATTTTCTCCTACTTTATCCACTTTCAGACGATCCCTGAAAACTCATCTCTTCAGAGAAGCCTATCTGGCCCCCACCTAACAACTGTACATTTATCTTCTCAATCAGCACATCACCCACAGTTATTACCTTGACCTTCCCTCTTAGATTGTAAGCTCTAAGGAGCAGGGCCCTCTAATTCCTATTGTATCAAAGTGTATTGTATTTGTACTGTCTACCCTCAAGTTGTAAAGCGCTACGTAAACTGTTGGCGCTATATAAATACTGTATAATAAATAAATAATAATAATACAACTATAACCAAGAAACACCAGGGCAAGAGAAGAAATGTGCAGCACCCATGAACCTTTTTTTAGATATTTTAGCAGCTGTAGGTTGTGAAAGGGTAAATAGTGATTGAAAACAGGTAATAAGAAAAGACAAATCACCGCGCTATAAACGGAAATTAGTGCGTAAAAAACATACTGAGAGAACAAAATTTAAAAAACAAAAAGTAACAGTTCACTGATCAAAACCAAACACAAGAGCAGCCGCTGAAGGTGGGATACACACATTACATAATAAATACAAAAAGAGCAGCGCTGTGACAAAAAAAGTGAAAAAAGTATATATGATATAACCAAATCAGATAAGTTGAATATTAGACCCAAATTTGAGATAGGCTCCAAAGTTCATATAAAAGTACATATTAAACAAAGGTAAAAAAGTCCTATCCAAAATCGATCATAAATAGTGGATAAAGTGGGAAGCGTAGATAGGTGGAAATACAAATAAATCAATATGTCCTTCACCGCACCACTGTGGTATTGATAAGAATGCGCGCTTACCAAACGGCAAGCTTAAAGAGATACCAAAATCTCTCTCCTTGAGCCCTGACCTTGTTTGCCTGTTTACCGATCCTGAGCCTGCATCCGACCTTGTTCCCGAGCTTATCCTGACCTGGTCCCTTCTGTGTTCCTGTACCCTTCAGCCCGATCCATCCCCTCTCTGTCCCGTTGGTTCCCTGTCCCTCATTTACTGATCTTCCTGTGTATAACCTTGGCTTGGCTAACGTTTACGCTTCTGGAATATCCCTTGTCCTGCTGACCTGCCGTGTATGACCCTGACCTGGCTGACATCTGTGATTCTGGGGATGCCTGAAATCTGACTTGTATCTTAGTGCAGACTTCTGGGAAAATTGGTAAACCAATCATACAAAGCAAGAAATGATGTTTCTGGAGGGAGTTCTGTACGCATTCTGTGTGCAGAACACATCCAGGTAGCCATATTGCACTGCACTTTCAGAAAGTTACAGCGGCTGCAGATTGAAAAGGGAAGGTTTATCCCTAGCCAGGGGTCACATCTCCACAATACAGTGATAATTGGTGAACAGCGTGCTTAATCCAAGCGAAGGTGGTGTGCTTTTCCTTTGATGGTTCCATCCTGAAAGGCCCCGACCGGGTTAAGGTCGCAAGCTTCTTTAAGCTTGCCGTTTGGTAAGCGCGCATTCTTATCAATACCACAGTGGTGCGGTGAAGGACATATTGATTTATTTGTATTTCCACCTATCTACGCTTCCCACTTTATCCACTATTTATGATCGATTTTGGATAGGACTTTTTTACCTTTGTTTAATATGTACTTTTATATGAACTTTGGAGCCTATCTCAAATTTGGGTCTAATATTCAACTTATCTGATTTGGTTATATCATATATACTTTTTTCACTTTTTTTGTCACAGCACTGCTCTTAGTGATTGAAAACAATGTGCTGGTTTATAACTTCCACATCAAGCCCTGAAGCTCCTGTTACCCATGCTTGGGGTCAATAATAGGTGGATACAGGAAGTCCTGTTTCACCTTTGATGAGTCCTATAGTGTAGTAGACACACCACATGCACAGGTAGGGCTTGCTCAGGCTCCCTCCCTGCAGCTGTCACAGCAAACTAACAGAACGGCACACATCCACCTAACTCACTGGCCATTCTTCCTTCTTCAATGACAGTGTCTCTCACTGTTCACTCAAACTTGTCTTTTTTTATGAAGCTGCAGGTGTGAGGGAGGAGGCAACATGCTTTTAATGATTTTAATGATTAGGTGCGCCATCTGATAGACCTACCCTGGTCCCTGACCTCTTGCCCAGCAGTATATTTGGGGTAGGGCTCATAGTCTCCTATGCTATTCTACTTCCAAGAAATCCATCCATAATCAGCAAGGGCTTTCTACATCCTCAGTGAGCCACACTTGCTGTATGATATCAGTTACTTCTGCTGCAAAGTAAATCAAATGTTTTGTGCAAACATATGCTAGCTAAAAAAGACGACAGCAGAAAAAAAACTTAGTGAGCACCATTGTAAAGACAAGTAAAAAAAGCATAATATCTGAACATCTTCCCATGTGTTTTTTTTCATGCATTCATTCCTAACTATATTTTGTAGGCTTTGTACATAATTTGTTTACTTTTGGGAAGACGGAAGTTTAGGTAAATATTCTTCATCTCACTTTGAGGGGTTGCACATACCAGATGTGCCGATCTGCGGTGATCAGAATTGATCAATGCAGGCTTAAAGTGGATGTAAACCCTCACATATACCCAATGAAGTGAATAGCTTCACATGATACACAGAGATGAAACAAATCCTCCTACATAAGTTTTATACCGCGTACACACGACTGGAAATTTAGCCAGCAAAACAACGATGAGAGCTTTTGGTTGGAAAATGTGACCGTGTGTATGCTCCATTGGACTTTTGCTGGCAGAATTCCCGTCAGCAAAGATTGAGAGCAGGTTCTCAATTTTTCAGTCGGAAAAAGTTCCTATCCAAAAATACGATCGTCTGTACAAATTCCGACACGCAAAATTCCTACGCATGGAGGGCGTGGCCTAGCGATGGCTGAGTGAGGACGTGTTTTCCAAGAGCTCCTGACTGTCCCCTCTTTCACCCGAGAACCTGATGGTTTTTACTATCCAAAAAGGAGGTATGCTAACCCCCAAGAGGTACAAGACAAGATCTGCGACAAACGGAACCCAGATAGCAACCCCACAGAGCAGTATCCAGAGATATTTTCGCGACTCACAGAGGAGATCGCCGGGCGCCATAGTTACAGCGCCACGTGGACATCTTATGGCAGACTCTGACGCGATAGACTCACCTATTTCCCCGACTTCATCTTCGGCCTCGGATTGCCTCTCAGAGACCCCAGCTATCTTCGGCTCTGACATGGCCGGCACATCACAGGGGCAAAATAGCATGCCAGATGACCTCCACGCAATCTTGCGAGCCCTCCCTACCAAGGCGGACATTGAGGCCTTACCCACCAAGTCGGACATCAAGGCCCTCATATCCCGGGTGGAGGAGGCGCACACCCGGGACATCCAAGAAATAAGAGCGGAGATACAAACGACCGCAGAAACCTTACGCAGAGACCGCAGAGACCTTACGCAACGTGTTGCTGCCCTGGAGCATTCCCAAGCGTCACAGGCGACTACGGCCATGGATTTACAGTTACGCCTGGAGGACTTAGAGGACCGCAGTCACCGCAATAACTTGTGGCTGCGGGGTCTTCCTGAGGCTACCAGGGCTGAGGACTTGGAGGCGACAGTGGTGACTATCTTCCAACATGTTCTGGGTGCCCTCCCGCCATCACTCGAGTTGGACCGTGTTCACAGATCCCTGGGCCCTAGATCGGCAGACCCGGACAGGCCTCGGGACATGATTTGTAGGATCCACCGCTACACCCAGAAAGAACTTATTCTGCGCAAGGCATGGGATCACGGAGCGGTGGAGTTTGATGGCGCGGCAGTCAAGATCCTGCCGGATTTATCACGGGCAACATTACAGAGAAGGGCACTACTGAGACCAATCCTGGACATGGCCCGACGCCTTGGCTGCACATACCGCTGGGGGTACCCCTTGGCAGTGAATTTTCGTAATGGAACTGCCGCCTTTAGTCTGCATACCCCGTTGCAGCTGCCGGATTTCTTCGCTTTTCTTGGTGCGGAGCCGATCCCAGTCCCCAATTGGCTGGCTTTGATCCCTCGGTCGGCGGGCCGCCCTGGCTCATCCTCCCAACAGAACTTTCAACCTCCCCGCCAACAACGCTCCAGAAGGAGGACCCGGGCGCCCTCCGCCGAGGGTTCACGTGAGTCGTGATTCTCCAGTCTGTTGTCTTGTTGGGTCCTGTTCGTCAGTTTTACTCACCATAGTTGTTTGCTCAGTCTGCTCCCTTGACATTTGCACGCTCAATACACCCCCACTCTAATGCCAGCAGACACAATAATCCTACAAGAGGTCCCTGGACTCTGGAGTAACTTGTTGGGAACAACTTCAGCGATATGGCTATGGCCATCCGTTATGGAGTCTGGACCGGCTTACACCAGAGGACTTTAGGAATTACCACTGTTATGAGACGGAGACAATGCACACCCCACACCCCCTATGTTTCTGACTGCCAGCGCACGTTCCCGATCCCAGCATGCAAGGGACAAATGTTTCAGTAAGAGACTAAACCCCATGATCTGAGGTAAAGGGTACTGGCGGTCTAATTAGGATGTAACAGCATTTAATATTTGAACACTCTTGCTACGCAATATAGGGAGGAGAGGATTGTATCTCTGGAAGCTTAATATCTCCTATATAACCAGTTAGGGGGGCTGTATTCTAGATATGGCATGAAGAGCTTGTTGAGGGGGAGTATAGTCTCCAAATTTCAGGAATCCCCATCACTTGCCAATGAAGATGATAGAGGGTACAGCTTCAGAGTATGAACATATGATCTTATGTGTGGAAGATAGGTTTGCTGCTCACCAAGGCTCAGCTGAGTACAGTTGGGGTTATGATTGGGCCTGGCAATAGACTGACTGTTATGAATATGTTATGCTATTATGCACTATGTTCGATGCAGGTAGTTTAATTGTTTTATCCTTTATCTTTTTCTTTTTAAACAAGTATTATAGCCGTTATCATACCAATACTGATATATATTTGCCACCTGGGTTGGGAGGGGGGAGTCAGTGGGCTCACCACTGGCTATCACTTCCTACGCTCCCAACTAGGTCTGCGCTCGATTGCCAGCGTTTAACTGGTGAGCGTCTTAGCACTAGTGTGCTATCCTTTTAGATTGCTATTATTGCACCCAAGGAGGGTGCACTTGGAATCTCTTTCCTTTCTCTCTCTCTAATCTTGTACTTTTCTGCCGCTCCTTCCCCGCTTTCTTCTTCCCTTCCCCCTCCAACCCTAAATCCCTTCACATATTTACCCTTATATTTGGCTCACAACTCACAGCTGGGAGACATGGAGACGGTGAGCGTGTTTTCGTTAAATGTGAAGGGCCTAAATGTGCCTGAAAAAAGGCGGATGTTGATCAATGATCTTCGTCGTCATAAGGCTACTGTGGCATTTCTACAGGAGACCCACTTTAAGAGTGACAACCTCCCGATCCTGAAAAACAAATTTTATCCGACGGCTTATCACTCTACTTTTGCGGCTACTAAATCGCGGGGAGTTTCCATACTTATTTCCCGTTCTGTCCCGTGGAAATGTGCGGAGGTGAAAACTGATCCGGATGAACGCTATTTGTTCCTCAGAGGGGATATTGGAGGTGTTGAGATAACATTGGCTAATATCTACGCGCCTAATAGCCAACAAGATCGCTTCATAATCAAAACCATAGATGCATTGATGGAATTCGCGAGGGGTCAGCTGATCCTCGGGGGGGACTTCAATGTTCCTCTGATCCCCACAGAGGATACTTCCTCGGGCCGCTCCTCAATTACACTGACAGGAAGCGCATTGCACGCTCTTTACACAAAGCACAACTGATTGATGTGTGGAGGCTTCTTCACCCAACTGAGAGGGATTACACCTTCTACTCCACTCCACATAAGTTGCACTCATGGATAGATTTCTTTCTAATCCCCCACGCCCAATTGCACGCCATACGTAGCTCCTCGATTAAGTCAATTACATGGTCTGACTATGCCCCTATTATATTATTGTATGCTCTGACCGACAATCTCACCTCTAAAACACGGACATGGAGACTTAATGAAAGTCTATTACAAGATGAAGAAATTTGTAAGGATGTGATCAGGGAATTGGAATACTATTTTAAGACCAACAACACCTCTGACAGTGACCCCGGAATAGTGTGGGAAGCGCATAAGGCGGTGATCCACGGAGTCCTAATCAAACATGGCGCACGGGTTAAGAGACAGTGCACGGCACAGATGAAATCCCTCCTAGATGATTTACATAGAGCTGAAGCTAGACACAAACATGCCCAAACACTATCCGTTGAGGTGGAAATTCTGCTTCTGCGTAATAAAATTACAGACCTAAAGCAGTTTCGGGCTAAAGCGGCAATCCAGATCTGCCGACGTGTCAACTATGAATCAGGGAATAAGCGCGGTAGACTCCTAGCTAACTCCCTGAAGGAACAGGTTCTAGCAAATTATATTCCCCATGTTCAGACATCCTTGGGTCAGAAGATAACATTACCTCGAAACATTGCACGGGAATTTAAAGACTTTTATGCGTCCCTTTATAATCTACAAAAACCACCTCCTTTACAAGATTGAATTGTAGCATACCTGCACAAATCAGGCTTGTCCGCACTTCCCACTGAAGCTAGTGAGTCATTAGATGAACTGATATCCATTGAAGAGATACAGGCAGCGGTGGGGGCTAGTAAATTAGGGAAGGCCCTGGGGCCAGATGGGCTCACGGCACAATATTACAAAATCCTGATCCAATCCCTGGGAGAACCCATGCATAAATTTTTCAACTCTCTGGGTTCCGGCACGTCTATCCCGAGGGACACTCTTTCTGCACATATTGCAGTGACCCTTAAGGATGGGAAGGATTCTACAGCCAGTGGAAGTTATAGGCTAGGGATGAGCTTCGAGTTCGAGTTGAACTCATGTTCGACTCGAATATTGGCTGTTCGCAAGTTCGCCGAACAGCGAACAATTTGGGGTGTTCGCGGCAAATTCGAATGCCGCGGAACACCTTTTAAAAGTCTATGGGAGAAATCAAAAGTTCTAATTTTAAAGGCTTATATGAAAGTTATTGTCATAAAAAGTGTTTGGGGACCTGGGTCCTGCCCCCGGGGACATGGATCAATGCAAAAAAAGTTTTAAAAACGTCCGTTTTTTCAGGAGCAGTGATTTTAATAATGCTTAAAGTCAAACAATAAAAGTGTAATATCCCTACAAATTTTGTAGCTGGGGGGTGTCTATAGTATGCCTGTAAAGGGGAGCATGTTTCCTGTGTTTAGAACAGTCTGACAGCAAAATGACATTTCAAAGGAAAAAAGTCATTTAAAACTACTCGCGGCTATTGCATTGCCGGTCTGACAATACACATAGAAGTTCATTGATAAAAACGGCATGGGAATTCCCCACAGGGGAACCCCGAACCAAAATTAAAAAAAAAAAATGACGTGGGGGTCCCCCTAAATTCCATACCAGGCCCTTCAGGTCTGGTATGGATATTAAGAGGAACCCCGGCCAGAATAAAAAAAAAAAATGACGTGGGGGTCCCCCTAAATTTCATACCAGACTGGTATGGATTTTAAGGGGAACCCCGCGCCAAAATAAAAAAAAAAAACGGCATGGGGTCCCCCCAAAAATCCATACCAGACCTTATCCGAGCATGCAACCTGGGAGGCTGCAGGAGAAGAGGGGGGGACGAGAGAGCGCCCCCCTCCTGAACCGTACAAGGCCACATGCCCTCAACATTAGGAGGGTGCTTTGGGGTAGCCCCCCAAAACACCTTGTCCCCATGTTGATGAGGACAAGGGCCTCATCCCCACAACCCTGGCCGGTGGTTGTTGGGGTCTGCGGGCAGGGGGCTTATCGGAATCTGGAAGCCCCCTTTAACAATCCCGCCCCCCTGTGTAAAATGGTAAGGGGGTACAAAAGTACCCCTACCATTTCACTAAAAAACTGTCAAAAATGTTAAAAATGACAAGAGACAATTTTGACAATTCCTTTATTTAAATGCTTCTTCTTTCTTCTATCTTCCTTCATCTTCTTCTTCTGGTTCTTCTGGCTCTTCTGGTTCTTCCTCCGGCGTACTCGTCCAGCATCTCCTCCGCGGCATCTTCTATCTTCTTCTCCTCGGGCCGCTCCACACCCATGGCATGGGGGGAGGCTCCCGCTGCTCTCTTCATCTTCTTCTCTTCTTCATCTTCTTCTTCATCTTCTTCTTTTCTTCTCTTCTTCTCTTCTTCATCTTCTTCTCCGGGCTACTCCGCATCCATGCTGGCATGGAGGGAGACTCCCACTGTGTGACGCGTCTCCTCTTCTGACGGTTCTTAAATAATGGGGGGCAGGGCCACCCGGTGACCCGGCCCCCCTCTGATGCACGGGACATGATGGGACTTCCCTGTGGCATTCCCCGTGACATCACAGGGAAGTCCCATCAAGTCACCGTGCGTCAGAGGGGGCGGGGTCACCGGGTGGCCCCGCCCCCCATTATTTAAGAACCGTCAGAAGAGGAGACGCGTCACACAGCGGGAGCCTCCCTCCATGCCAGCATGGATGCGGAGCGGCCCGGAGAAGAAGATGAAGAAGAGAAGAAGAGAAGAAGAGAAGAAGATGAAGAAGAAGAAGAGAAGAAGATGAAGAGAAGAGCGGGAGCCTCCCCCCATGCCATGGGTGCGGAGCGGCCCGAGGAGAAGAAGATAGAAGACATCGCGGAGGAGATGCTGGACGAGAGCGCCGGAGGAAGAACCAGAAGAGCCAGAAGAACCAGAAGAAGAAGAAGAAGATGAAGAAAGTTAGAAGAAAGAAGAAAGAAGAAGCATTTAAATAAAGGAATTGTCAAAAACTGTCTCTTGTCATTTTTAACATTTTTGACAGTTTTTTTGTGAAATGGTAGGGTAAGTACCCCCTTACCATTTCACACAGGGGGGGCTGGGATCTGGGGGTCCCCTTGTTAAAGGGGGCTTCCAGATCCCGATAAGCCCCCCGCCCGCAGACCCCCACAACCACCGGCCAGGGTTGTGGGGATGAGGCCCTTGTCCTCATCAACATGGGGGCAAGGTGTTTTGGGGGGCTACCCCAAAGCACCCTCCCAATGTTGAGGGCATGTGGCCTGGTATGGTTCAGGAGGGGGGACGCACTCTCATCCCCCCCTCTTTTCCTGCAGCCTGCCAGGTTGCGTGCTCGCATAAGGGTCTGGTATGGATCTTTGGGGGGACCCCATGCCGTTTTTTTTTTAATTCTGGCGCGGGGTTCCCCTTAAAATCCATACCAGACCTGAAGGGCCTGGTATGGAATTTAGGGGGACCCCCACGTCATTTTTTTTTTTAATTCTGGTTCGGGGTTCCCCTTTGGGGAATTCCCATGTCATTTTTATCAATGAACTTTTATGTGTATTGTCGGACCGGCAATGCAATAGCCGCGAGTAGTTTTAAATGACTTTTTTCCTTTGAAATGTCATTTTGCTGTCAGACTGTTCTAAATACGGGAAACATGCGCCCCTTTACAGGCATACTATAGACACCCCCAGCTACGAAATTTAAAGGGATATTACACTTTTATTGTTTGACTTTAAGCATTATTAAAATCACTGCTCCTGAAAAAGCGGCCGTTTTTAAAACTTTTTTTTGCATTGATCCATGTCCCCTGAGGCAGGACCCAGGTCCCCAAACACTTTTTATGACAATAACTTGCATATAAGCCTTTAAAATTAGCACTTTTGATTATTCATGTTCGTGTCCCATAGACTTTAACGGTGTTCACGTGTTCGAACAAACTTTTTTCCTGTTCGCATGTTCTGGTGCGAACCGAACAGGGGGGTGTTCGGCTCATCCCTATTATTGGCCAATTTCACTCCATCAACGTTGATCTGAAAATTTTTACCAAAATACTAGCCATCAGGATCCAAAAATATCTTCCGTCCTTGATCCACCTGGATCAAGTCAGGTTTGTCCCAACCAGGGAGGCGAGAGACAACACGATTAAAGTGCTGAACCTCATACATGTAGTCAACCAGAATAGGACCCCATGTGTTATCCTAAGCGTGGATGCAGAGAAAGCCTTTGACAGGGTGAATTGGCAATTTATGACTTCCGTTCTGAATCACATAGACTTGGGCAACACAATGCTCAATTGGATAAATTCACTTTACTCTGACCCTACAGCTCGTGTCCGGGCTAATGGTGTCCTGTCCGATTCATTTGCTATTAAGAACGGAACTCGCCAGGGATGCCCTTTGTCCCCACTCCTTTTTGCCCTGTCACTGGAACCCTTCCTGTGTACTATACGATCCAATCCAGACATAGCTGGGGTTATGATGGGGGACTCCCAGCAGAAGGTGGCCGCATACGCGGACGACATGTTGTTCTCACTTACTAACCCGGTGGTCTCCCTCCCAAATCTCCTACAAGAATTTAGGAATCACGGTAGTATCTCTAATTTGAAAATTAATCTTACCAAGTCCAAAGCAATGGGCATAGGTTTACATCCATGTCTACTTGCATCCCTTAGAGATAGTTTTAAATTTAAATAGACGACTAAGGCCTTGAAGTATCTGGGTACTCATATTCCCCCCAAAATATCACAGGTATTCACATTAAACTTCCCCCCGTTATTGACATCTGTCCGGACCCTGCTGACCAATTGGCATTCAGGTTTACACTCATGGTTCGGTAGATGCAATATCCTCAAGATGTGTATCCTTCCCAAATTCCTATATTTGCTACAAGCCCTACCGATCAAAATACCTTCCTCCTATTTTGACCAGACCAATGCCTTGTTTTTTGATTTCATATGGGCCCATAAGAGGCCCAGACTATCTAGGCGTTTACTTACCCTACACAAATTATATGGGGGTCTGGCGGTTCCGGACCTCCGCAGATATTACTACGCAACCCATCTGACCAGACTGATAGACTGGAACCGACACCAATCCACTAAATTATGGACTCGACTGGAACAAACTCAATGTGTCATACCCCTGAACAGAGCTCCCTGGTGTTATGATCTACTGCCAAGGACCATAAAAAATCACCCCCTGATAGGTGTGACCACGCGCATATGCTCGGCTGTGTGCACACGCTTTCATCTCACATCACTAGTTTCCCCACTCCGCCCGATTTTGGGAACACCAGAGTTCACCCCAGGATATACAGACCCCATATTCCAATCCCTGAGGGGCTAAAATTATTTCCAGGCTTCTCACTTTATCCTAAATGGCAAATGGCCTACCATATTCGAACTTATGAACCCAACCGTCCCGTTCCATTTAGATCTCTGGAGAGCTTTCCAACTCAACCACTTTCTTAAAGCACTACCACCTCCCGGAGGCTATGATCAACCTCTGACTACATACGAATCCTATTGCTCTGAGGAAGATACTATGCCTCATGCCTTATCCGCCACATACCAATTACTAATTACACCACCAGACAACTTCAGTTTACATTCACGACACGTCAAAAACAGAATATCATTCACTTCACATATAGATCCTCGATATGCACGAAAATGCAGGAGACTAACTATAAATTGGTTACTAGGTGGTACAATACCCCTGCAAAACTACATAGGATATTCCCATCTACCTCGGACCGATGCTGGAGATGCCATGGTGACCATGGTACCATTCTCCACATCTTTTGGACCTGCCCCTTGCTAGAGCGGTTCTGGAAGACCATCCAAAATACAATACAGAAGTTCACTGAGCGCCCCATCTCGAACGATCCGACCTTCTTTCTACTCCACACTGCCAACTCATCTAGTAAAGTGTATAAAAAAATCACTGATACGCCACTTGCTAGATGCAGCCAAGGCGTGTATCCCCTTGCTGTGGAAGTCTACACAGCCCCCATCCGTTGGTACGTGGATTAGAAAGGTGGAGGATATAAAAAAAATGGAGGATCAGATCTTGTCAGCCAGACACCAAGATGCACTGTTCACCAAAACCTGGACCAGGTGGAACATGTTTATATTTTCAAATGAGGGTCAGACGCTCCTGGGAGGGAGCATGCCTGTCTAGTATAGACCACTTACGTAATGTATCCGCCTGGGAACGTTAATTAGCACTTCCTTTTTTGTGCTTGGCAGGTGACGCATGCACTAGCTGCCTTTTTTGAGCCTACTCCCTTTTTTATGAGCCTCCCCTTACCACCACCCCCCCCCCACCCCTTCCCTATTTTCTCTTTCCCTCCCCCCCATTCCCCTTCTCTCACTCCTCTAAACCCTTTACTTTGCTATCTCAATCTCTTTTTTCCTACAAAATTTCTCCTTTATCTCCCCATTTCTAGTACTATCATTCTTCTCGATCTCATTCATATTATATCACCCAACTCTGTTTCTCCTTAAAATGAAAATGGAAAACAGGGAGGGTTGGCTCCATTTACTCGTATCCCATACCATAAAAGGCTTATTTGTGTTGTATCTTTGCTCAACATTTAATTTGTAGATACTGTTGTTGCCATAATCTTAAGATATTGAACCATTGGAGGCTGCGACCTCAAAGAATAACATATATGTATGCCTTTTGTTATTGTGATGGAGCTGTATCCTCTCTGGTACTTGAATAAAACTATAACTTGAAAAAATTCCTACGCATGCTCGGAAACAATTCGACGCATGCTCGGAAGCAGTGAACTTCATTTTCTCAGCTCGTCGTAGTGTTGTACGTTACCGCGTTCTTGACGGTCGAAAGTTCAGAGAACTTTTGTGTGACCATGTGTATGCAAGGCAAGCTTGAGTGAAAATCCGCTCGTGTGTATGCGGCATTACTTGTTTATCTGCAGTCTTCTCTTCTCAAAGTGCATATTTGTGATAAAATGCTTATGCATCTGTGAGGAGTACAGAGGAGGGGTTGGAGAGCTGCAGTTATAGCTCTTATACACTGTGTGAGAGCTGATTGGAGGAAAAGGACACACACCCCACACTCCACATAGGCAGAGAAACAAAGGAACATGCAGAGCTGTATTCTGAATAGACAAGCTCCCTGCTTATCTCCCTCCCCATCACAAATTTTAACTCATGTGTCGGGAAAACTTCTCAGAATGAGACATGCTGATAACAGAGGAACAAAGCACCAGAGAGAAACAACACTCTGCGTCTGTTCAGATTTCATGTCTAGGGTTTATAACCACTTTAATGCATTGGCACATAGAAAACAATTGTTCTCTATGTGCCCTGGTCACACCATACAAGTGCACTTTTTTGTGTTTGATAAATACACAGATTGTCTGCAATTTTACGCAGTGCAGTACATAGGCTGCTGTACATAACAATTTATGAAATGTCTTTCATTAATTTTGCATAAAGTTAAAAAAAAGGAAACACTGTGATGCTTCCAAACAATGCATTGTACTGTCCCTATGGACCATGCTGCGCACACGCTGGCGTGACAGGACCTAAGTGCAAGCAGCTATTAAGAATTCCTAACAGGGAAGAAAATATTTTGCTGTGAACTTACATATCTTTGGGTGGTAGATTAAGCATTTTTTTTATAACATCTAGACCTGTCATCTAGATTTCCTACCTCCTAATAAAATGATCATTTTTAGAGTCTGTGTAAGCAAAACTACTTGAAAATGCAGAGCTGGTAACAGGTTATTAATTAATTACTATGCTTTCTTTATTCATAATTAGCTGGCAAAGTGTAGAAAATCGATTTGATAAAATAGTGCAGGGTTCTGAACCCCCCCCCAAGATATACAGCAGAGTCCAGTTTGAGGTTCCCCAAGGTAGTGGGCTGAGGGGCCTGTCGGGTAGGCTTCAAGGGGCCACATAACTTCTAATGGTGACCCTACACACATTTGTGGAAACATTACTTTCACAAATTCACCATATCAAATATTCAAGGCTTTCCTTTTTGTTCAGCTCTCATACAAAACATTTTTGGACACTTGATATAAGGGATCTAGAAACGTGTATACATATGACGGTACTGTATACATTGAGTACATTCATCTGTAAACATCTTGTAGCGGGTACTAGCTCTGGAATACTGAGAACACACTGATAGCTCCTTTACCTAAAACAATTATTTATTCAGAACAATGAAATACAGATTTCAGGGCAAGGTAGTTCAACAAGTATAAGTTCAACAGATTTAGCTCCAGGATTTCCAGTATTTACAAAGCAGTGGAAATTTACCAGAGGATGGCTATGGTTGGGTTCACAATTTAAAGCTGTAGTTAAAAAAAAAAAAAAGTTGGGTCCCTGCAGGATAATGCCATCATAAGAAAGGGCATGCCAATAGACAACATGTCTCCTCTGGACAAACGTCTGTGCACAGGCTAAAGGCCCGTACACACAGTCAGAAAATCTGAAGATAAATTTCGTCCAATGAACGATCTGCCAATTTTCTGATCTTTAGTATGCTTCTTTTGACAGCCGATTACGAATTTTCAGCAGACAAAAACTAATGTGCAGGCTTGAACATTTTTGTTTGATGTGACCACAATGTCCTATTTTCTTTTCATTAGTACGTATTTCTGACAAAAAAAAAATCTGAAGAGCAAGACTAGGCATGCTCAGAAATGAAAGAACACATACAAAACAATTCAACACATTACGTCACTTCTGACGTTGAATTCTGTTAGAAAATTTTCTCATGGTGAGTACCCTCTTCACTTTCGATTTGAGACTAGCATCAAACAAAAAACTGATGAAAATTCATCCAATAATCTCACCGTGTGTACAAGGCTTAATACATGTTCCCAATCATGCTCGTATAAATTGGGCACTTGCTAATGCAAATAGTGAGGTTGCATGGAGTTCCTGCCAATATAGGGTGAGATCGCGGATTTCAATTTACCTCTAAAGCCTTGTGCGCACGATCAGATTGTTGGCAGGGGATTGTCTGTTGACAGACTGTTGTCCTAAAATCTGACCGTTAGTATGCTCCGTCTGACAATTGTTGTCCAACTTTCGGCCAACAAATGATGGATGGCAAGCTAGTAAATTTTCAGCGGACAACGGTCTGTTATCTAATTTTTGTATCGTCAGTACACAAGTCCATTACACAAAAGTCGAAAGTGCAAACACGCATGCTCGGAATCAATGCTCACCAAACACGAAACTAGCAGAAGAGCCCAAAGGGTGGCGCTCAAGAGCTGAAATTCCTCGTAGTACGTCACTGATTTAGTGTTTGTTGGCTGACAATTGTGTACTGTTAGTATGGAAGAAAAGTTCCTGGCACACGCCCTTTGGACAAAAAACAGACGCTCGGTTGGCCAACAATCGGATCGTGTGTACGAGGCATTAGTTTTGGAAAGCCTTATGTGAGACACTGAAAATTGAGTTGTCATTCTCTTCGGCATATCATCTGCTAACCAACGGTCAAATTGGAAAAAACAATAATAGTTTGGAACAATACCTAAACTGCTTCTCATCCTTTTCGCAAGACGATTGGGTATTGCTGTTACCATTAGCCGAGTTTGCATACAATAATTCTGAGCATCCTGCTACTAAGCAATATCTGTTTTTTGCCAATTATGGGTATCACTCTTCATTTCTGATCACTGCAATTTCTGAATGCCCTGTTCCTACTGTCCAAGATATTTTTTTTAATTTATCATAACAAGTTGCTACAGGAAACAATGGCTAAAGCACAGGAAGCCAATAAAGTCTTTTGATAAGAAGAGACAGGCAGAACTGATTTTAGAGCTTGGTGGTCAGATATGGTTGGCCACAACAAATCTGAAACTGACCTGCCCCTCAAGGAAATTGGGGCTTAAATATGTGGGACCATTCCCTGTAAAAAAGAAGATCAATGATTTTGCCTATGAATTACTATTGCCAGATTTCTTTAAATTTCACCCTGTTTTTCATGTGACATTGCTGAAACCAGCACTGCTCGACCCATTCCCAGAAAGGAATAGTGGTCCTCCTGAGCCAGTAATGGTTGATGGGGAAGAGGAATTCAAAGTAGAAGCAATTGGGATTGCAAAAAAAAAAGACTAAATCAAATCCAGTACTTGATCAACTGGAAGGGGTACGGGCCTGAAAATAATTCTTGGTAACCTGAAAGCAATATCAATGCTGAGAGACTCATCTGAGCACTCAAGGATAATCACATGGAAAAACTAGCTTGGGTGGGAATCTGGAGGCTGCCCATTTGGAGGGGGCAATGTAAGGAAGGGCATGCCAATAGTCAAGATGGCTCCTCTGGACCAACGCATGTGCACAGGCTAATACATGTACCCGCTTGTAGTTGCAGAAATTGGGCATTCGCTAATGCAAATGTGCATGCTCATACCTGTACACACTTGTTCAAGCGCGTTAGCACTTACGTGCACTTGTGGCAGATGTTGGCACCAAATGGGCTATTTAAACTGGGTCAGTGCTCAGGATCAGTGCTGCTTTGTCTTGAGCCTCTTGTGTATCTTATGTTCCTGTGATTCTGTATCCTGATTCCAGTTACTGACCCGGCTTGTCTTTACCACTCTCTGAACTCTGCCAGCACTGACCTTGACTTGTCCCCTGACCTCTGCTTCTGTCTGCTCCATTGGCTGCTGCTTTTCTGATTGGTTCCAGACCAGGCTTGTTCCTGACTATGCTCTTGCCTGTGTCCTGTTCCCTATCCTTCCTGTCTGTGTATGATTCTGCCTGTCTGACCCCGCTACTCTGCTTGCTGTCACCGGTACCTTCCTACCATCCTGCTGTTCCGGCTGACCTACTATCTGCTACCAGCAACCATTTCAGCTGACTGCTGTTGTCAGTGTGTCAGAGAGGTTCTCGGTTCAGGACACTTGCTGGGCACTCTAGAGGGCGCCGGTTGCCTATTTAAGCTGATGGGATGCTGTGCTCAGTGCTGTCCGATCATCAGCTTCCTGTTTCCGAACTTCCTGTTTCCTGTGTATTGCTCTGATCTCCCTGTGACTGTGGCTTGTTTACTGGATTCTCTCTCTCTGCTATCCGCTTGCAAATTGACCCTGGCCTGCCTCTGACGTTGAACCTGCCTGACCCCTTGTACCGTGCTGATTGCCTGTTGCCAAAACCTGCCTGTGACCTGGACCTTGTATCTGCCTGCTCCCTTTGTACCGTGCTGACCGTCTGCTGCCAACTTTGCTAGTGACCGGATCTGCCTGCTCTGCACCTGTTAGCTGATCTCCAGCCTACCTATTACCACCTGCCAGCTTGTGTCAGGATCCTGGGCCTTATTCCTGCAAACCACCCGCCAGGCTCTCATACCATTCTGTGCTCCTGTGCCTTCTGTGTACTCTATCAGGGGCCGGGAACCAGATACGTACGGGAGGCCATCCTCTGCTACATCGGGTTCGTCAGTCTGGTACGGGTAAGTCTGACAGTATCGGACAGCCATGTCCGAGCCCGAGCAGGGGACCTCTCCCATGGATGAATTATGCAGACACCTGGCGGGTCTCACACAGGCGGTAAAAAGCCTTCAAGAGGGCTATACTAGACTGGAGGAACGAGTTCAGGTGTTGTCCTCACCTGCGAACCCACAAGTTGCTTCCTCTGCTGGACTCTCACCTGCACCCTCAGTGATTATGTTACCCCCTGAACCCAGGGTCCCTACTCCCGAAAGATTTACCGGTGAGCGCAATAAGTATCGAGCGTTTCGCAACGCTTGCGAATTGTACTTCGCATTGCAACCACGCACCTTTTCTTTGGAAGCAACCAAGGTGGGTTTTGTCATCTCCCTGCTATCTGGAGAACCACAGTCCTGGGCCCACCGCCTTTTGGAGCAAAAATCAATCTGTCTGGATAACCTGGATACTTTCTTTACCGCCATGTCTCAATTATATGAGGACCCTCAGTTAAAAGCCACAGCTGAATCCGCCTTACACGCCCTACAACAAGGGCGCAGGCCCGCGGAAGACTACGCTCTGGAATTTAGGCGGTGGAGTTCAGACACGGAATGGAACGACGCGGCCCTCCGTTACCAATTCCGTTTGGGGTTATCCGATGCACTCAAGGACGAACTAGCACGGGTTGGCATACCCCAAACCCTGGAAGATCTCATTAACCTGTCGGTGCAGATTGATCGGCGCTTGAGAGAGTGCCGTTCCGAGAGGTCTGTTAGCCAGTTCCGTCCCACTTGGGTCCTCCCCAAGGTCCCAAGTGCTACCAGCTCTGTAAGCCAAAGTCTTCATGCACCAGCTGCCTCAGCCCTTGATACTTCTGAACCGATGCAACTGGGGGTTCCCTGCCAGTCCCTCACTTCTGAAGAACGACAGCGCCGACGAGTCAATAACTTATGTATGTATTGCGGAGAACCAGGTCATTACGTGAGGTCTTGCCCAAATAAGACACGTAAGTCTCATTCAGCTACTTCTAAGTTTGCACCTGCCTTGCCTAACCTTGCTAACCATCTGGCTCTCTCCGTTATCCTCCAGCTTCCAGGACAGGATCTGCTTACCTCGGCCATCATTGACTCAGGAGCCTGCAGTTGCTTCATTGATCTCGCCTTTGCGGCCCATCATCGCATCCCTCTTCAGTCAAAGTCGCAGGGACTTGCTGTCCACCTCGCTGATGGGTCCACCCTTAGCTCTGGTCTGGTCACTCAGGAAACCATCCCACTGCTGGCTATCCTAAACAACTGTCATCGGGAGTTTCTCTGGCTGGACGCCATTTCTTCACCACTCTTCCCTATTATTCTCGGAATGCCTTGGTTGCAGGCTCATAACCCCAGCATTGATTGGGTTTCTGGAAAAATCAAGTTCCCATCCAGTTACTGCCAACAGCACTGTTTATACAGAACTCTTGCGGAACCCTGTCAACTTTTGTGTCTCAACACCGACATGGAATCGCAGCAGGCAATTCCTGATGCTTACCGAGACTTCTCCGAGTTGGTTTTTAGTAAGAAAGGGGCAGAAACCCTTCCGCCCCATAGACCCTACGACTGTCCCATAGAGCTGTTGCCGGGATCTGAAGTTCCCTTTGGGAGAATATTCCCTTTAACTGAGCAGGAGTTGGTTACCCTCAAAAAGTATATCGATGAAAATCTTGAGAGGCTTTATCCGCCCTTCTACCTCACCAGCCGGAGCCGGCATCTTTTTTGTTGAAAAAAAAGACCACTCGCTACGACCCTGCATCGATTATAGGGAACTAAATAAAGTGACCATCAAAAATCGCTATCCCTTACCTCTCGTGCCAGAGCTGTTTCAAAGATTGGGTTCAGCCAAAATCTTTACCAAACTCGATCTCCGTGGGGCCTACAACTTAATTCGCATTAGAGAGGGAGACGAGTGGAAAACGGCCTTCCGTACCAGGTTCGGACATTTCGAATACCTCGTCATGCCCTTCGGCCTGTGCAACGCACCGGCGACTTTTCAACATTTTGTCAATGACATTTTTCATGACCTTCTAGATTTATACGTTATAGTATACCTGGACGACATCCTGATCTTCTCCCCCTCAGTTGATGAACACCGCAGGCATGTCAGGAATGTGTTAACCCGGCTCAGGCAGCATGGACTTTATGCCAAATTGGAGAAATGTGAATTTGAGCTCCAGAGCATTCAGTTCCTCGGCTTAATCATCTCTACCGATGGTGTTAAGATGGACCCTCAAAAGGTTGCAGCTATCCTGGACTGGCCCGCTCCCTCCGATAGAAAAGGGGTCCAACGCTTTATCGGCTTCGCCAATTTTTATCTGAAATTTATAAAGGGCTTTTCTGCTATAATCGCCCCCATCACGGAACTGACGAAACAGGGAAATCAATTCTGTTGGTCCCCTCAGGCACAATCGGCCTTTGGAAGGCTCAAGGAACTCTTTACGTCCGCTTCTATCCTGAAGCACCCAGACCCTGCTTTACCATTTGTCCTTGAAGTGGACGCATCGGAGGTCACGGTGGGGGCAGTGCTTTCTCAGCGACAAGGTGCCAAGGCTCTTCTTCACCCCGTGGCCTTCTTCTCGCGAAAACTCTCCGATGCAGAGAAAAATTATGAAGTAGGAGATCGGGAGTTGCTGGCCATTAAAGCCGCACTTGAAGAGTGGCGCTACTTATTGGAGGGGGCTGCTCACTCCATTTTGGTCTACACGGACCATAAGAATCTAGAGTACTTGAGGTCAGCCAAGAGATTGAGACCACGGCAGGCAAGGTGGGCTTTGTTCTTCTCTAGATTCCAATTTCTAGAATCCACATAACGTACAGACCAGGTACCAAAAACACCAAACCAGATGCATTATCTCGTATGTTCCATGACTCCAGGGAACCTTTGCCTCCAGACACCATTCTTCCGGCTGGAAACTTCCTGCTTCTTCAAGGAGATCTCATATCACAAATTAAACAGGCCTCAAGGAATTGGTCTCCTCCCGTGGAAGTTGATGTGAGCTCGCAAGACGGCCTGTTCCGATACAAGGACAAAATCATGGTCCCAGAGGATCTGAGGATTGCTGTACTGGAACTCTGTCACGACCACAAATTGGCTGGGCATTTCGGTGTGTTGAAGACAACAGAGCTGGTACAACGTACCTTTTGGTGGCCCCAGCTGGTAAGCGACTGCAAGAGTTTTGTGGAGTCTTGTATCACCTGTGCTCGGAGCAAGAGCAGTCGAGCGAAGGCCTAGGGTCTATTAAGACCCTTACCCGTGCCGGAAAGGCCATGGAAAATGATCGCGATGGACTTCATCGTTGAGCTCCCGCCGGCAGAAGGCTACTCCACCATCTTTGTCATTGTAGACAGACTCTCCAAAATGGCCCACTTCCTACCCATGAAGGGTACCCCATCAGCTTTGGAAACTGCAAAAATATTCATCAAGGAAATTGTACGTCTACACGGAGTCCCCTCAAGTATAGTATCTGATCGGGGGGTACAGTTTACTTCCAGGTTTTGGAAAGCTCTCTGCAGATCTCTTGAGATAGAATTGGCATTCTCATCGGCCTACCACCCCCAGACAAATGGGCAGACGGAGAGAACTAATCAGACTCTAGAACAGTATCTCCGATGTTTTTCTGCTTTCTCACAAAATGACTGGGTCTCTCTTCTGCCTATTGCCGAGTTTGCCTACAATAACTCTGTGCATTCGGCCATCAAGCAAACACCATTTTTTGCAAACTATGGTTTTCACCCATCCTTTTTAACCAGCTCCTTACCTGAATGTGCGATTCCTGCAGTCTCTGAAACTATGAACTTCTTCATCAGTAACAACAAATTATTGCAGGAAACCATGGCTAAAACCCAAGAGTACAATAAGAAGATGTATGACAAGAAGAAGCGAGGACAATTGTTGTTGGAACCTGGCAACCAGGTCTGGCTGTCTACCAGTAATGTAAGGATGGCCTGTCCCTCGAGGAAGTTAGGTCCCAGTTTCATGGGTCCCTTTTCAGTCAAGAGGAAGATCAATGATGTGACCTATGAGCTGGACTTACCTAACTCACTGAAGATCCATCCGGTCTTTCATGTGTCTCTACTTAAACCCGTTACCCCCAATTCCTTCTTGGGTCGCAATACTGGCCCGCCTGAACCCGTAATTATCGACAACGAGGAAGAGTTTGAGGTGGAGGCAATTTTGGATTGCAGGAAGAGACAAAACCAAATCCAATATTTAATCAAGTGGAGGGGGTACGGACCAGAAGATAATTCTTGGGAGCCGGAGGGTAACTTACACGCTGAAGAACTCTTGAGGGATTTTTGGAACACCCATGCGGATAGACTGGCCCGGCTGGGCATCCGGAGGCTGCCCTTAAGGAGGAGGCATTGTCAGAGAGGTTCTCGGTTCAGGACACTTGCTGGGCACTCTAGAGGGCGCCGGTTGCCTATTTAAGCTGATGGGATGCTGTGCTCAGTGCTGTCCGATCATCAGCTTCCTGTTTCCGAACTTCCTGTTTCCTGTGTATTGCTCTGATCTCCCTGTGACCCGGCTTGTTTACTGGATTCTCTCTCTCTGCTATCCGCCTGCAAATTGACCCTGGCCTGCCTCTGACGTTGAATCTGCCTGACCCCTTGTACCGTGCTGATTGCCTGTTACCAAAACCTGCCTGTGACCTGGACCTTGTATCTGCCTGCTCCCTTTGTACTGTGCTGACCGTCTGCTGCCAACTTTGCTAGTGACCGGATCTGCCTGCTCTGCACCTGTTAGCTGATCTCCAGCCTACCTATTACCACCTGCCAGCTTGTGTCAGGATCCTGGGCCTTATTCCTGCAAACCACCCGCCAGGCTCTCATACCATTCTGTGCTCCTGTGCCTTCTGTGTACTCTATCAGGGGCCGGGAACCAGATACGTACGGGAGGCCATCCTCTGCTACATCGGGTTCGTCAGTCTGGTACGGGTAAGTCTGACACAGTGCCAGCCTGTCTTAGTCTGCTGCCTACCAGGTGCCTACCAGCTCGGTTGTTTACTGGAGCCTTCTGACTACTTCAGCTGCCCAGCATGGACACCTACCCTGCTGCACAGAGCTATGCATGAATAGCACCATCCATTCAGAGAGCAGTGCGCATGCTCCAGTGACGTCATCACCTGCTGCTAAACTAGACTGTTTTTATGTTCAATCCACTTTGGAGCCTCAACCTCTTTACCATTGTTTGTTGAATATGATCACAATCTAGCTAAGGGAAAGTGTTTCCAGAAAACTCTGATGAGCATCAAGTGCAACCACCCAGACTCTGCATGGAGACAGTCATATGCTCACATGGGCTAAAATAGGTTGCTTGGGGGCACATGAGTGAGGCTTGACATGGCGGACCTACTCCACTAGAGCTCCACATTCCCCACTACATTCCTGGGACTTCATACAGGATCTGAGCCACCCTGCGCACCCGCTCTCCCTGCGATCGCCGTCCAGAACACCGGCAGCACATTCACAATGTTACTGAAGGGCCATCAGGGGAAAAATAAGCCCAAGCCGATCAAAAAGGCACTAGCCCGTGCCACCTCCAAGACGGTGGCGAAGGACGATCACCCTGTAGCATGCAGCATCGCCAGCCAGATCCAAAATCACAGACAGCGATGATGATGAGGCTGATGCAGGATTCTCAGAGGATCTCCTGCAATACAATACTATACACTGGGTGGAGAACCTCTGGGGGAATCTAGGATGGAAAAGGACCTGGGGGTCCTAGTAGATGATAGGCTCAGGAGTGGCATGCAATGCCAAGCTGCTGCTAACAAAGCAAACAGAATATTGGCATGCATTAAAAAGGGGATTAATTCCAGAGATAAAACAATAATTCTCCTGCTCCACAAGACTCTGGTCCGGCCGCACCTAGAGTATGCTGTCCAGTTCTGGGCACCAGTCCTCAGGAAGGATGTACTGGAAATGGAGCGAGTACAAAGAAGGGCAACAAAGCTAATAAAGGGTCTGGAGGATATTAGTTATGAGGAAAGGTTGCAAGCACTGAACTTATTCTCTCTGGAGAAGAGATGCTTGAGAGGGGATATGATTTCAATATACAAATACCATACTAGTGACCCCACAATAGGGATAAAACTTTTTCGCAGAAGGGAGTTTAACAAGACTCGTGGCCACTCATTAAAATTAGACGAAAAGAGGTTTAACCTTAAACTACGTAGAGGGTTCTTTACTGTAAGAGTGGCAAGGATGTGGAATTCCCTTCCACAGGCGGTGGTCTCAGCGGGGGGCATAGATAGTTTCAAGAAACTATTGTCAGGGCTGGGCTCAGCCCTTCCTTCTCTGAGCTGGCCACTCAGCTGTCGGCTGATTGCCAGCTCCCATCTCTGTTCACAGTTACCCAGCTGTTGTTGATTCTGCTCGTCAGTCCTGCCTACTTAAAGCCATCCAGCTCACTTGATCTCTGCCTTCACCTTTGTCAACATCACAGAGACTTTCTCCTGCATTCCTGTTGAAGACTTGCTCAGCTGACGTTCCTTCTGGCTCCTGATCCTGCTTCTTGTACTACTACGTTTATCTCTGATTTATCTAGGCTCTATGACATTTGCTTGGCTGACTACCCGATCCGGTTACTGAACTCTGGCTTGTTTCGACTACACTTACTCTGTTTACCTTATTATTATTATTATTATTATTAAACAAGTGTGATTTAACTATACTTCTGTCTCGGTCTGATTCATGGTTCCTGATAACTATTAGATAAGCACCTGTATGACCGCAACATACATTGATATACAATGTAATACTGACATACAATCACATACATAGACTGGACTTGATGGACTTGTGTCTTTTTTCAACCTCACCTACTATGTAACTATGTAATACCGCGATCAGGTATGTCCCAGGCAGACTTCCTAAGACATATGGAGGCAATGCTGCAGAAGGCTCTTAAAGTTACCTCTGACCAGATCACTAACAGGCTGTCCCATGAGATTAGGGAATTAGGCCAGTGTACAGCAGACCTGGAAACCAGAGTGGATGATATAGAGCTCATGTTGCAGGAACATGCCCAGGAGCATGAGGTGCTCTGTGAAGAAATTAACAGGCTCCTCTCTCATCTGGAAGATGCAGAGAACTGTTCACGCTGATCCAATTTGCGGCTTTGCGGCATCCCTGAAACAATCGATGACCTGACCTCCTTTACAACCGCCTTATTTCAGGAACTTGCTTCTTCAATACCCATTGAACGCTTTGAATTTGACAGGATCCACAGGGCCTTAACCCGCTGTCAGGCAGATGGCCCCCCACAAGATATAATTGTCAAATTACATTTTTTCCGCACAAAGGAGCAAATCCTTTTTGGTGCTCGCAATAAGGATGCTCTCCAGTTCCAGGGTTCCAACTCTTCTCTGACCTAGCTCCCCTCACTATAGCCAAACGCCATGCCATGAAGCCCCAGCTTCTAATCTTGCTGCAGCACCAACTCAAATACACATGGTGGTTCCATTTTGCCCTGCAGTTCACCCACCAGGGCCAGCAACATTTCTGCACTTCGCCTGAAGAACTGCAACGCCTCCTGGAATCCCTACAGCTAGCAGTTCCTGCCCAGACATCTGAGACTTCATTTCCCTGAATGGCTGCTCGTTCGGCCGCTTACCCCTATACCACCACTCTGAAACACACCCAACCGGGTTTATCCTTCATTCGGAAAGGAACTCCATCATGTGCATCTGCCACCAACTCCAGAGATCCCCCAGCATTCTCCATTGTTCAGGGAACTATCCCTGGTTGTATTCCCGTGAAGAGCCTTGTCCTTGTCCACCTATGCCAGGTTCCATACAACCAGGGGTTAGAAGCTTAGGACCCGTTATGAACTCTCACAGCTGAATAGGTGGAAAGCCTTAGTTGACCCTACAACTCCACCTGGGTTGCACTGGTTCAGGTCATATCAATTTTATTTTTATTACCTTGTTTTGTTTTCTCTCCTTCATTTTTATGCTTTAATATATTATATTGTTTCCTGTAGTTTATAAGCTAGCTTGAAGATTTCATGTTCTATAATTTGGTTGGGTAGCTGGGCTGTGCGCATATCCATTGTTGTCTGCTGCCTACACACCCCAACATATCCAATGCCCTAATTCCTTCTCCACCACCCACCCTTCCTCTCTTTACCTTGCACCCCTCCCCTTTTTTCAATTTTTTTCTCTTTTTCTTCTCCCTTCATCTTCCCCGCTTTAGTCCTGTCCCCCCTGTAGCCTCACTCCCACCCATTCCCCCCCTCCACCTAATCCTATCTCAGGGTCAAGCCGATTGGGCAAGTTATGTCAATGTTATAGCCTGTTATACCTGCAACTGTTATGCTTGTTTATATATCTAACTACGGATAGTTGATGTGTTTATAGATGAATATGTGTCCATCTTTAGCTTATCGCAGATGCAGCGGGGTGCAGACACTGCCCCCCCCCCCCCCCTTTCTTGTGCCAGGGGAGTCTGAGCACTATTTGGTCAGGCAAAATAGTCCAACCATTTTGGTACATCTTACTGATTTGTTTGCCTTACAGAAGTTCCTCTCTGTCCCTGCAAATTCTTCTTGTTTCCCCCCTTTTTTCTTGCTACTCTTCCTTCTTCTTGTGAGGTCCGGGAAGCTTTACTGGGCCCGATGTCTCCCTACGCTGACCCTTCCTATTTTTCCAGATGGCCCCCCTAAACATCCTATCCCTAAATGTCAAGAGACTCAATTCCCCTCACAAGCGGGTTAAAGCCTTCCACACGTTTGCTTCCTTGAAAGCAGGGGTAGTAGCCCCCCAGGAGACTCACTTTGGGACCCATACTACCTCTACATTTTTCAGCTCCCGTTACCCTCAAGCATTTATTGCCTCTGTGACAACCAAGCATAGGGGTGTATTGCTGTTTTTTTTGCCACACTCTACCATTCAATTCCCTTGCCAAGATCAAATACCCTGCGGGACTTTATATCATCCTAGTGGGTCTTCTATAGGATATTGAAACAACATTTGTGTCATATTATGCCCCCAATGATAATGTCAGAAACCATGAACCAGACCGAGACAGAAGTACAGTAAAATCACACTTGTTTATTAATAAAAATAAAAAGGTAAATAGAGTAAGCGTAGTCAAAGCATAGCTTTGACAGTACCCCCATCATCAACGACCCCTCTCCCTCAGAGGACCACAGGGCTTGAGGGGAAAACGTCTATGGAAATCACGGAGGAGGGCAGGAGCATGTATGTCCGAGGATGAGACCCAGGAGCATTCCTCCAGACCCGTACCCCTTCCAGTGCACCAGGTACTGTATGCGAGCACGGAACCTATGGGAGTCAACAATGGATTGTACCTTACACTCCTGATGGTTCTCAACCTGTATAGGGTGAGGAAGTGGCACTAAGGTGGTAAAGCGGTTGCAGACCAACGGTTTCAATAAGGAGACATGAAACACATTTCAGATGCGCATACTAGGAGGAAGGTCCAACGTGTAAGCCACTGGGTTAATCCTGTGAAGGATATGGAAAGGCCCAATAAAAAGAGTTACGACCTTTAGTGAGGGAACATGAAGTCGAAGGTAGCGAGATGACAGCCAGACCCTGTCCCCAACCTGATAGGAAGGTGCAGGCAGGTGTCTGCAGTCAGCATGGAGTCTGTACCTATCATTAGCATGTCACAAAGCCTTCTGGACTTGTGCCCAAGTGGAACGAAGACCACAGAGATGCTCCTCTAGTGCAGGAATACACTGCGGAACAAACGAGTCCGGCAACATGGAAGGTTGGAAACCATAATTCACCATAAACGGAGACAATCAGGAAGCAGAATTCAAGGCACTGTTGTGAGCAAACTCTGCCCATGGTAATAGGTCTGACCAGTTGTTATGATGGTCAGAAATATAGCAACGTAGGAATTGCTCCAAGGACTGATTGGCTCATTCTGCGGTCCCATTAGACTGCGGGTGATACGCAGAGGAGAAAGCAAGCTGAATTCCCAGCTGTGCAAAAAAGGCTCGCCAGAACCGGGACACAAACTTATTACCCCTGTCCGAGACAATCACCTTGGGTAGCCAATGTAAGCGAAAAATCTCCCGAGCAAAAATGGAAGCCAGTTCCTTAGAAGTGGGCAAATTCTTAAGTGGAATACAATGACACATCTTTGAGAACCGGTCAACCACCATAAGGATAACTGTGTTGCCCTGGGAGTTGGGCAACTCCACAATGAAATCCATAGACAGGTGGGTCCAGGGCCTCTCTCCACTGGGAATGGGTTGTAGGAGGCCCACTGGAAGGTGTCATGGAGTCTTACTCTGAGCACACACAGAACAGGCAGCTACGAAGGCAGTTACATCAGCATGTAGACTAGGCCACCAGAATTGTTGGGAAATGGCCCAAACGAGTTGATTCTTACCAGGGTGGCCAGCTGCCTTGGGAGAATGGTAAGTCTGGAGCACGGCAGTACAGAGACACTTTGGGACAAAGCAGCGGTCACAAGGTTTCTCAGGAGGAGCATCGACCTGAGCAGCAAGAATTTTGTCACCCAAAGGAGAAGTAAGACTGGTGCAAACCATAGCCAGAATACGATCAGGAGGAATCATAAGAACCGGAACCGACTCCAACTTGGAAGTGGAGGAAAATTGTTGTGACAAGGCGTCAGCCCTTACATTCTTAGTACCAGGTAAAAATGAGACAATGTAATTGAAATTTGACAAAAAAAGAGCCCATCGTGCCCTTCTGGGAGAGAGGCGTTTAGCCTCAGACAAGAATGTGAGATTCTTATGGTCAGTAAGAATGAGAACCGGCACAGTGATACCTTCGAGGAGATGTCTCCATTCTTTCAGGGCTAAAATGATTGCCAACAGCTCTTTGTCACCAATCTTGTAATTGCACTCGGCAGGTAACAATTTCTTGGAAAAGTAGCCACAAGGATGCATAGCACTCTCAGAGGTAGGACGTTGAGACAGAAGGGCACCAACACCAGTCTCAGAAGCATCAACCTCAAGGATAAAAGGTAACGTAGGATCAGGATGTGCCAACACAGGAGCAGAAACAAAGGCAGCCTTGAGACTTTCAAAGGCCTTAATGGACTCCGGAGACCAACTCTGTGGGTTACCGTTCTTTCTGGTCATATCGGTCAGGGGCTTGACCAGAGACGAGAAGTTACGAATAAACTTCCGATAATAGTCGGCAAAACCCAGGAAACGCTGCGGAGGACATAACCCCACGGGTCGAGGCCACTGTAGGACTGCCTAAAGTATCTCTGGGTCCATCGAAAAACCAGCAGTGGAAATGACATAGCCCAGGAATTTAACCTGTTCCTGATGGAACTCACACTTCTCCAGTTTACAATAGAGATTGTTCTCTCTTAATTTCTGAAGCACACGACAGACATCTGTGTGGTGGCTCTCCAGGGACTTGGAAAATATGAGGATATCATTGAGATAAACCACCACACATAACTGCAACAAATAATAAATTCCTGGAAAACTGCCGGGCCGTTACAAAGGCCAAAAGGCATTACAAGATACTCATAGTGCCCTGTTCTGGTATTAAACGCAGTTTTCCACTCGTCGCCCTCCTTAATTTTTACGAGATTGTAAGACCCTCTCAGATCAAGCTTAGTGAAAACCGTTGCTCCCTTGAGTCAAATAACTCTGTAATCAACGGGATCGGGTAGGCATTCTTAATCGTGAAACGATTGAGACCCCTATAATCAATACAAGGTCTCAGTTCACCGCTCCTCTTCTTCACAAAGAAGAAACCAGCACCAGCAGGAGACGAGGATTTGCGGATGAAACCCAGAGAAAGTACATCTGCAACATACTCCTCCATGGCTTTATCCTCCAAGATCAACAAAGGGTAAACCCGGCCACGAGGGGGAGTGGCACCAGGTTGAAGGTCAATTGCGCAATCATACGGCCGGTGTGGAGGCAAACTACCGGTTTGACCTTTGTCAAAGACATCGCTAAAATCACGGTACTCCTCTGGCAGGGAGGAGAGTGAAGAGGTACACAGGAGCTTGGCTACCTTCCAGAAGCATGTTTCACTGCATTGTGGTGACCAGGAGAGAACCTCAGCACGGAACCAATCAAAAGAGGGGTTGTGCCTCTGTAACCAATGATAACCAATAACCAGCAGAAACTTAGGAGAGGAAATCACTTGGATTTGGATTATCTCATGGTGAAAAGCCCCTACGGCCATGGACAACAGAACCATCTCATGAGTCACATGGGCAGGCTGTAGAGGTCTCCCATCAAGAGCCTCAATGGCAAGTGGAGTGTCACACAGCTGCAGTGGAATCGAGTGCTTTGATACAAAGGCAGCATCAATGAACAGGCCTGCAGCCCCAGAGTCAATTAGAGCCTGTATCTCGATAGACAACTTATCCCAAGAAAGGGTGAACGAAACCAGGGGCTTATCCTTCTGGATAACTGGGGACGACACAACACCACCTAAGGTCTGTCCATGAAAGGACCTCAAGGTTCGGGTGTTGCCAGGACGGGTATGACAAGACTTCAAAAAGTGATCTGCCTGGCCACAATAAAGGCACAATCTCTCCCTCCTCCTACAGGCTCTCTCATCTGCAGAGAGACACGTGAAGCCCAAGTGCATGGGTTCATCTTCACAGACTCGGTACCATGGCCTGCAACTCAGGTTATACTGAAGCAGCCACAGTGGGGGATTCCAGGTGAGCCGTGCGACTCAGGAGCGTTTGTAACGCCATGGCATACTGATCCATGCAGTGATCTTGCTCATCCAATCTGGAAAAAATATTACCAACAAGTGGATTGACTGTATCTTCTGAATTCATGGCCTTCGCCAACTGTCAGAAACCATGAACCAGACCGAGACAGAAGCACAGTAAAATCACACTTGTTTATTAATAAAAATAAAAAGGTAAATAAATAGAGTAAGCGTAGTCAAAGCATAGCCAGAGTCCAGTAACCGGATCAGGTAGTCAGCCAAGCCAGAGTTCAGTAACCAAATGGAGTAATCAGCCCAGCCAGAGTTCAGTAACCAGATCGAGAGTAATCAGCCGGGCCAGAAGTCAGGGATCCCAGTAGAGGAACAGCAAGCAGGATAAGGAGCAAGAAGGGATGTCAGCAAAGCCAGTCATTAAACAGGAACGCAGGAGATGGATTCTTGTGATGTGACCAAGGCGAAGGCAGGAATGAAATGAGCTGGAGATGTTTAAGTAAGCAGGACTGATGAGCAGATCCACAACAGATGGTTAACTGTAGAGAGAGATGAGAGCTGGCAATTAGCCGACAGCTGAGTGGCCAGCTCAGAGAAGGAAGGGCTGAGCCAGCCCTGACAGATAATCCCAATCCTCTCTTCTCCCACCTCCTGCAGGTCATAAGAGCTCATTGTAAAGGGACTTTATTTACGTGTGGCGACTCCAGTCTGGTGCTCCACCTGAACATAGATAAATCCCCATATGCCCTGGAGTCACATTCCCCCTCCTTTTATTTTCGCAAACAACTCCAACAAGCTTCTCTGCTTGACTCCTGGAGAATATGCCACCACTCAAAAAAGAACTACACGTTTTACTCCTACCCCCACAAGTCCTTCTCCAGGATAGACCATATTTTTATCCCAGTGGTGTCTTCACCGATCTTGCTGAGCTCCCGTATCCATCCTATCCCATGGTCTGACCACTGTGCAGTTATCACTTTGGTTTCATCCCTAATCCCCCAATCCAGAGACTGGACCTGGTGTATGAATGATGCACATCTAACTAATAGATCCTACTGCTTTTATATACAACTCGCCCTCAAAGAATACCTCTTGCACAACACCACACCAGATATCTCACCGATTCTTTTATGGGAAGCACATAGACCAGTTATCCGTGGTACCTGTATCTCGGTCTCCACGCACCTTCACTGAGACAAAAAACTCAAGCTACAACAACTGGAGACCGATTACACCACCACTTCCTCCAATTTCAACCTCCCCCTACTGAAATGAATAGACTCCGACTAGAGAAACTGAAGGTTGAACTGGACCTGCTTATGGCTGAGTCAACGGACAAGGCTATTCGTAGGTCCAGCCACACAATTTACACTAAGGCTAAAAAGCCCAACACATTTCTAGCTATGCAACTTCATCAGCCGGAGCAGGTTTGCACGCCTATCAGACTCAAGTTGGCTAAATATGTCCATTCTAGTAACCCTGTTAAGGTACTCTCTGAATTTCGTAGGAGGCTGGCACATCTATATGAAGCCAAGGTTTCATTCCCCTTAAGCCAGGCCTAGTCCTTATTTCAGGATCTACCCATACCCAAATTGTTCAAGGCTAAGGAGGTTCTCCCAGCGATCAAGTCACTTAAACCCCATAAACACCCTGGCCCGAATGGCCTCTCAAGCACGTACTTTAAAAAATTTGCAGACACGTTAGCCCCTCTTCTTACAAACTCTTTCAACGCTCTCCTCAAGCAGCACACCCTTGGTCAGGACATGTTGACTGCCATAATCTCCACAATCCCAAAACCCAATACTGATAGCACCCTCTGGTCTAATTACAGGCCTATCTCCTTGCTCAATGTGGACATCAAGCTACTAGCACATTGACTCAACCTGATAATTGGGGGGGGTTAATTCACAAAGACCAAATGGGTTTCATCCCACGATGCCAGGCCAGTGATAATATACGACGCGTAATATTATTACAACACTTAGCTAGAGCCTGTAAGATATCCATGCACCTCCTTTCCCTAGATATTAGAAAGGCATTCGACACAGTCTTATGGTCCTACCTGCATTTTATTCTTCAACATTGGGGCTTTGGTCCTAATTTTCTACAGAGGATAGGCTCCCTAGACAATCAACCACAGGCATATGTCAAGTATTCTGGGTTTCGGTCTGACTGTTTCCTTATTCGGTGGGGAACCAGACAGGGATGCCTGCTCTCTCCCCTACTTTTTGCCCTTGTAATAGAACCCTTGGCAGCCCTGATCAGAACGAACCATAACGTTAAGGGTCTGTAAGTTGCTTCCATGACTCATAAACTATGCTTGTTTGCCGATGGTGCCTATTTATCACCTCCCCTCACACAACTCTACTGAATCTCCTTGACATAGTGGATTAATTTGCATTGGTGTCCAGGCTGGAAGTTAATCTGTCCAAATCCAGGACCCTCAACGCGTCCCTCCTACAATCTGAGCTCATCTACCTACAGAGCACATTCCCTTTTTTATGGTCTTCAACAACTATCCCATATTTAGGGATAAAACTAACCAGTAACCCTTCCCATCTTTACCAGGCAAATTATCTTCCCATGTTGTCTTGCTTATCTTCCCTGTTGGCTGATTGGCAGCTGCTATGCGTATCCTGGCTTGGGCTCGTGGCGGCTGTCAAGATGACCCTATTGCCTAAACTACTGTACCTTTTTAGAATTTTACCGCTCGCTATTCCCTCTTACTTTTTCTGAGCCATAAAAGGTTGCATACATAAACGAGACCTAGGGTGCCACAAACTGTACTGCTGCATACTACCCTCTCTGGCGGCCTCGGGGTCCCTAACTTTCTATATTATTACTATGCTCCCAACTAGCCCAGCTCACACCTTATCACGCAAAGGCCGAAAAATCTCTTTGGGTAGGCTTAGAAGCAATTATATAGCGATCTATACCCCTTAACTGTAAGTAATTTGTTATGGATGTCCAGGTCTGACCGAGGCTCCATAACCAATCCTGTGACCCAGCACTCCCTCCAACTTTAAGTTACGAGGCCCTTTTAACCTAATGTCCCCACTAGGGATGAGCCGAACACCCCCCCGGTTCAGTTCGCACCAGAACTTGCGAACGGACCAAAACTTCCTGCGAACGTTAGAACCCCATTGAAGTCTATGGGACTCGAACATTCAAAATCAAAAGTGCTAATTTTAAAGGCTAATTTGCATGGTATTGTCCTAAAAAGGATTTGGGGACCCGGGTCCTGCCCCAGGGGACATGTATCAATGCAAAAAAAAATTTTAAAAAAGGCTGTTTTTTCGGGAGCAGTGATTTTAATGATGCTTAAAGTGAAAAAAAGTGAAATATTCCTTTAAATATCGTACCTGGGGGTGTCTATAGTATGCCTCTAAAGTGGCGCATGTTTTCCGTGCTTAGAACAGTCCCTACACAAAATTACATTTTTAAAGGAATAAAAGTCATTTAAAACTGCTTACAACTTTAATGTAATGTCGGGACCCGGTAATATGGATGAAAATCAGTGAGACAAACGGCATGGGTACCCGCCCCCCCCCCCAGTCCATTACCAGGCCCTTTGGGTCTTGTATGGATATTAAGGGGAACCCCGCACCAAAGTTAAAAAAAGGAAAGGAGTGGGGCCCCAGGCCCTCTGAACAGCAGTATACAGGTGGTGCAAACAAGACAGGGACTGTAGGTTTGTTGTTAAGTAGAATCTGTTTGTAATTTTGAACTGGTACATTTTTAAAGTGTTTAGCTCCAGCCAAAAAAAATCTATTTGAAGCTTTTTGGAAAACATAGGGAAGGGTTCTCACCCTTGTGACATTTGTTTTGCTGTCTGTGCTCCTCTTCAAAAGATTGCACCTCACTTTCTGTCCCAATGACAAATGTTTTTTGAAAATTTGGGGGTTTTAGTGAAACAAGGATTGGTGATAAAGCATCAGTGGAAAGGAGAAATGTTTTTCCCATATTAACTCTTACGGGAGAGAATTTCCCTTCCTAGGGGTAGATTTCATCTCACTTCCTGTTGTCTCCTTCCGTTTGCAAGTAGGAGTCGTTTGTAAGTTGGATGTTTGAAAGTAGGGGCCTGCCCTATATACTCTGAAATTGGGGCCTTAGGTGTTGGTGTTGCCACAACACTGTAAGCCCTCACAAGGCCCTGCTGTGAAATATTAGATCAAGAATTGTAATTACATGCCCCTGTTGAACAGGGTCAGAAAAATTGGGCTTTTGGTGATGGTGGTGGTGGTGATGGTGCCACAACACTGTAAGTCCTCACAGTTACTCTTGGTGGGCACTGGAAGGGGCCCTGCTGTGAAATATTAGATCAAGAATTGTAATTACATGCACCTGTTGAACAGGGGCAGAAAAATTGGGTCTTTGGTGGTGGTGTTGGTGGTGCTGGTGCCACAACACTGTAAGACATCACAGTTACTCTTGGTGGGCGTAGAAACGGGCCCTGCTGTGAAATATTAGATCAAGAATTGTAATTACATGCACCTGTTGAACAGGGGCAGAAAAATTGGGCCTTTGGTGGTGGTGTTGGTGGTGCTGGTGCCACAACACTGTAAGACATCACAGTTACTCTTGGTGGGCGTAGAAACGGGCCCTGCTGTGAAATATTAGATCAAGAATTGTAATTACACGCCCCTGTTAAACAGGGGCAGAAAAATTGGGCCTTAAGCACTGGTGCTGGTGCAACAACACTGCAACCCCTCACAGATACTCTAGTTGGAGCGCAGGAATGATCCCTGCTGCAAAGTATTGCATCAAAAATTGTAAATACACGCCCCTGTTAAACAGGGGCAGAAAAATTGGGCCTTAGCCACTGGTGGCGGCGCCCAGAACCAAAATTATTCTTACAAGCTATCAGCATGATCATTGAGGAGCTGCACAAAACTGGGATGTATATATACCGATTATACTGCAGCTAACAGAGTCAACTGCATGCCTGTAGTATTATTAATATAAGAACACCTGCACTTGTCTTCAGGTAGCTATACTGTAGGTGAAACTGTGCAGGGTTACACAGTACACTAACTGGAAATACTTCAAGAGCCTGCCTGTGCTATTAATAGTATCAGAAGAAGCACACAAGCACCTGGCTTCAGGTAGCTATACTGTAGGTGCAACTGTGCAGGGTACACAGTACACTAACTGGAAATACTTCAAGAGCCTGCCTGTGCTATTAATAGTATCAGAAGAAGCACACAAGCACCTGGCTTCAGGTAGCTATACTGTAGGTGCAACCATGCAGGGTACACAGTGCACTAAGTGGAAATACTTCAAGAGCCTGCCTGTGCTATTAATAGTATCAGAAGAAGCACACAAGCACCTGGCTTCAGGTAGCTATACTGTAGGTGCAACTGTGCAGGGTTACACAGTGCACTAACTGGAAGTACTTCAAGAGCCTGCCTGTGCTGTTAATAGTATCAGAAGAAGCACACAAGCACCTGGTTTCAGGTAGCTATACTGTAGGTGCAACTGTGCAGGGTACACAGTACACTAACTGGAAATACTGTAAAAACACCTGCCTGCCTTTCAGTATATTAGGAAGAGAACAACAGGAACGGATCTAGCTAAACTGAATACAGTGTATATATATATATATATATATATATATATATATATATATATATATATATATATATAGACAAATATCACATACGTGAAGTGTATTAAATGAGTGAAAAATCCCACTGAGGTGGATATCAATCATTAAATTGTAGTAAACAGTGTAAATATTAATCAATCAATAAGGTGCTCATAACCTAGCATAATAAAGTGGAAAATAAGTGAACAACAATCAATATAATGAAGTGAAAAATTGAAAAATAAAGACCATAAACATTGGTAATCAGATGTATATTCTGGTCAATGTTCCACCGCTGGTGCTGCCAAACACCTTGTGAGAGAGAAATGGAGGCTTACCGGACAACCCTTATTCAGGGGAGTCAAAACAGGCTCAGTAGAAGTGTGTAGACCACAGGGGATATCCCACAGGGAGCTCCACCCTCCTTCCTGAACGGCTATTCAGCAATACCAAGGAATGATAGGAAGGATGCGGTCACTGGAGTGCTTCTTAAATGGCAAACAATATGAACTTCCAACAGGTTCCAGCAGGGGCAAACCAAAAATGCCTCCTCTGCTGCTACTTCCAGTAACGTCTCCTCTCATTAGATTTTGGACAGGACTAGCCGTTCAGAAAGGTGAGTGGAGGAACGTCTACAGAGCTCCCTGTGGGATATCCCCTGTGGTCTACACACTTCTACTGAGCCTGTTTTGACCCTCCTGAATAAGGGTGGTCGCAGGCTGTCCGGTAAGCCTCCATTTCTCTCTCACAAGGTGGTGGGCAGCACCAGCGGTGGAACATTGACCCAGAATATACATCTGATTACCAATGTTTATGGACTTTATTTTTCAATTTTTCACTTCATTATATTGATTGTTATTCACTTATTTTCCACTTTATTATGCTAGGTTATGAGCACCTTATTGATTGATTAATATTTACACTGTTTACTACAATTTAATGATTGATATCCACCTCAGTGGCATTTTTCACTCATTTAATACACTTCACTTATGTGATATTTGTCCAGCGCTGCACTGTTCTATCTATATCCACTTTTGTGCCCTTATATCAGGGTTATAGTGTTCAGCTGCAGGATTCTTCTCACGTATTTCAGTACTCACTTCAATTTTTTATATTTTATTGTTTATGCACTGAGCGCAATTCCTCCCCTTTTTTATTCGCAGTGAATTATGGGCCGTGACGCGCTACTCGAATTTGGCGTGAACAGCCCATAACGTTTGTAATTCGGCGAACGTCCGAACACACAATGTGTGTTCCCTAGTCCTCACATACCCCACTACTTTCTTTTATTAACCACCCAAACTTCTATCCTGCTTTTAGTGACCCAACCTCGTTTCAAGCCTGGTCTTCAGTGGGTTTGAGCTGTATATATGATCTTGTCACTAGCAGTACCCTGAAAGCATTCCCTGCTTTACAAGAACAAGCTCAACTGCCACCCAGGGAGTGTTTTCGGTACTTCTAAATTGCCCACTTTATTCAATCAATCATACGTACTCATTCTTCTCTAGATAGCTTATCCCTATATGAGGGTATATGCAACTCAGATCCACACGCCCCCGGAATTATTTCCCGTCTATACAGTCACCTTACATCCCTGCCATCCAGTATACCATCGTACACAGTGGTCCAAAGACCTGGAGATTGACCTGGACATAAAGGATTGGCATGATATATGGGCTACTACTAAATCATCCTCACAAAACATCATAGCACTCAAAACAAACTACAAGGCCCTAATGAGGTGGTATCTGGTCCCAGCAAGGATCTCTAAATTTGTGCCAGGCTATCCCCCTGTGTGCTTCTGAGGTTGCGGCCAGGTGGGCTTACACGCACACATTTGGTGGATGTGCCCCTTTGTACAACAATTTTGGACAGGAATCTTCCGCATGGCTTCGACCTTGCTCAATGTTACTCTGGATCCTGATTCGTCCCTCGCATTGCTGAATCATGTTACCTTAGACTGTACTAGAGCTCGGCTTCATCTCCTTTTGCAGCTCATGACCAATTCCCACCTCCGGATTTTGACGAATCCCTCCTAGAGCCTTGACTTCCCTCTACTCCTCCCCTTAATTTAAGTAACGCTCTGTGACCCGGGCCTATACGGTACTCCCGACCTCTCTCTCTCGCAGTTCTCTCCCCTCTTCTTCCTTCTCTCTTTCCTGTTTACTTTTCCCTTTACCCCCTTCCCCCTTTTTCTCTTGTACATCATAGGTAGCGTGTTGTACTGGTACATCACCCCCCCTTTGTTTTTTTCTTGTTTATGCCTACTTCTAAATTACCAAATTATATTTCCCCTCAGAGCTTATACTCGCAATTGCATTCTAAAGCACTTTGTACCCCTGATACGAATAATGCTCCTTTGGCATCCCTTGTTTATTGTATACATTGTATTGATCTTTATTGTATAGATTGTATTGATCTTATGAAACCAATGGTATTCTTTGATGTGTTACCAATAAAAAATTTGAACAGAAAACAGGTTGCTTGACCTTGAGAGGGATATCCAACAACCTTATGAATGCGAATATATACATTTATAACTAGGGTTGCACCGATACCGATACTGGTATCGGTGCGGATAGTAGGCATTTACATAAGCATCACAAGTACACAAGTGTTGGGAGTGCTCTGTTTCTTCATCACTTGGTCTCATCCAGATGGTAATATTAGACCGCACAATGATGGAGACCCCCCTCCCTGCTCCTCCTCATCTTGATCTCTCTAAATGCCAGAAATAGGTATCAGTAATTGGTATCGGTGAGTACTTAAAAAAAAGTATCGGTACTCATACTCGTTGCTAAAAAAGTGGTATCAGTGCATCCCTACTTATAACACCTTGTGCCATACTTTTAACCCATGTACAACAGAATACGACTCATATGCCGCATACACATTTTCCAACGGGAAATGTTTGATGGGAGATTGTTGTCAGAAATTCCGTCTGTGTGTAGGCTCCATGGGACATTTTCCGTCGGAATTTCCAACAAACAAAATTTGAGATCTGGATCTCAAATTTTCCGACAACAAAATCCGTTGTCCTAAATTCTGATCGTGTGTACACAATTCCGAAACACAAAGTTCCACGTATGCTCGGATTTAAGCAGAAGAGCCACACTGGCCATTGAACTTAATTTTTCTCGGCTCGTCGTACGTGTTGTACGTCATCGCGTTCTTGGCGATCGGAATTTCCAACAAGATTTGTGTGACCGTGCATATGCAAGACAAGTTTGAGCCAACAAAAAACATGGTTTTGTTGTCTGAATGTGCGACCGTGTGTACGCTGCATTAGAAGGATCTTTCTCTTGGCTTTGAAACCCCTTTTTTCTCCTTCTCTCTGCTTTTCAGGAACAACACTAAATTAACACCTCAAAGTGTGCTTTTGCCTTCAGTCATGTTGAATATTTGGGATACTTAGGCAAAGGTGAAGTGAAAACTTGAAATGGCGAAGGTCAGAGCGATCCAAAATTCTAAGACCCATAGCACCAAAAGACATTTATTCTTTTCTAGATATGGCTGGATATAACAGAATGTTAATTACAGATTTTTCAAAAGAGCAAAAAGCAATCAAGTTTTCCTGGATTGCAAAATGTGAAACATCTTTCACAAAATTCATTCTCTGTGATGACCCTATTCTGAAAAGCCCAGATTTTTCTAAGCCTTTTATCGTCCAAACATATGCTTCTGAAGATGGCTTAGAAGCCGTTCTAAGCCAGGTATTTGCTGGGAAAAAGAACCCAGTGCTCTATATAGGCAGAATTTTTTTTTCCAGAGTGACTAGATATGCTGTCTTAGAGAAAGAATGTCTGGCTATAAAGTGGGCATTAGAGTCTCTCCAAGATACTAGCTATTGAAATAGGAGTTTGTATAGATAAAAGATCACTGTCCATTTCTGTGACTTAACTTCATAAAATAATACTATGCAAATTCACTGATCAGATGGTATTTGGCACTGCAACCTCTTCAATTTACATAGATCAAGTAAAGAACAAGAGAAAGCTGATCATTTGTCTCGTTATGGAGTTGGCATTGAGGAACATGTTTCTGATGAGTATTGCATGATATGCTAACATTTAAAAAAAATAACCTCTCTCTTAAGGAGGAGGATGTGTAACAGGGAACTTTTGAACTTCCCTTCATTCATTTTACTATTTACTTCATTTTTCTATGCTGACCAGCATATTTTACATCAGTGCTTGCTCTGCTTAGGTATCATAATTGATCTCTTCATGTGTCCTGAAGAAGCGAATATGTGAAATGAAGATTAGCACAATCATGAAGGCACGAGTCATGTATTGGAACCATTATGGATTGTAATTGGCCACTAATATTGTACAACATTCACAAGTTGGTTTTATGACCCTATATGGGTCTATAATGTTTTTATGTACTATGGTTATAATAAAAGGAAGTTTTTGAAGTCTGATACAAAATGTCTTTCTTTTTTCTTGCCCCCATTTAAAGAACCAAATCACTATGCCTCCCTTAAGCTTTAAAATACCGTACTTCGGTAGCAACTACTCACCAGTCCACACACAGTGGATTTTCAGGGCACATGACAGTCCAACAAGGGAACCTCAGCATGTAATAAAGCTTCTCTGAGAGCCTCATGAGACACCTATTCGGCATTCTCTACTGAATGTGTGTCCGATGAAGGTCCCATTCTCAGGCTGACTGACTGAGTTTTTCACCCATCGGTGTTGAAGGGATGAGGAAGAATCCATCCCTAACTGTCTCTGCACCACCCAAAACTGCAAAGCCCTCCTGTACCTACCCACTGTGTGGCTCCTTGGTGATGTAGATTGTGCTATCTATAGCATCCCAAAATAACTGTCAAAATTTTGTGAGAGCTGTATCAAAACTTTACACAGGCTATCCCAAGAATGGTGCTCAGATCCCATGCCAGAGGACGCATTGGTTCTATGATGGGCTCCTCCCAGTGGCAGCATTAAATGGCAGTCACACAACTGCTCTATTTACACCAGAAAGGGAAAGTAATTTAGTGATTGTAGGATTGTTCCTTCCTTCCTTACCCAGCCCACTCGACAGAACAATACCATCACTCCTCTGAATCAGAATGGATGCCTCATCCACTTGCTTACATTCCAAATAACAAATCAAGGTTTAGCCAGTAGTGTGCCTCATCTAATAAATCAGAGCTTTACAGCAGTCATGAGACAAACCATAAATGTCTCCTCATTTGGCTAGTGAAGACAAAAGGGGTGTGCTGATGCACAGAATAATACAGACTTTGTGCAGATTTTTGGAAAGCCAACATAGGAGTCAGGAGGAGTACTGTAGGAGAAGAGGGTAACAGTGAATAATACAATATGGGGAGAATTAATTTAGAATATTAGAGAGGCAGCCACACCAACAGACAGATAGAGTGCAACAGACCCTAACATGAGATGAAGAAACAAAAGGGCAAGATCAAGGGTGAGATGTGGTGAAATCATTAAGGACAGGACAAAGAGAGACCCTGATGTAGTATAACTCTAAAAACATCAGCTGACCATTAAACTGGATGTGATTGTTGCCTTGGCAACTGAAACTGTACCAGTATACCTCTATTTACAGTCACTTACTTTTGTCTTTATTAACTCCCCCAGCCAAAAGAGTAACTTTTTTTAAGTGAAATATTTGCTGTTTCTGTATTCTGCCCTGAAGACCAGATGTACTGTATGCAGGATCATTTACAGTGCTCAGACATAAACCTTTTTTGTGAGCCATTGTTTGAAAAACCAAGTACTGTGTGGCGTGCAAACTTATTTTGTGAAATAAGAGGACTCCCTAGCTTAGTCTAAAAGCATATCTAAAGATTATTGTTTGATTTGGGCTACCTTATCTTCATACCTTACCTTGGCTTCCTTGTTTGTTTTTTTTATGTACAGTATATTACATGCCCTGTGCTTCTGCTTTTGTTTGGACTTTTTTTTGACTTTGGACTGTTTTTGCTCTGTGGTGCTATTTTTTACTTTGGTCTTTTCATCTATCTATCTATCATCTTTTACCAGTAGAGCAAACCCAAGGCTTGTATCACACCATTACTGCGGGACATCCAGATGTACATTACCAGATGGGCATGTAAACTAGTAAAATGGACACAGGTGGACAAAAAAAGTAAACCACAAACAAGTTGTAAAGTAACTGCATGCATTCAACACTAGAAAAACAATAACTAATAGCAAGTAATTTGTATTAGTGTAATATTGCATAGGCCCTACCCTAAAAGAAGCTACCTTTTTGAAATGGGTAAGCTTGTATCAGTAACTACCTATCAAAAAAGTGTGGCCCTTACATACTACACATGTAAATGTACTTCCTGTAAAAAGAAGTCAAACATCTCTGGTGAGTGTGCAATTTTTTTGGGCACCAGTGGTTTAAATAGAAGAGTCATTTTGACTTGTTATATTGGGAATAACATCACGTTAGACTTTTTTCTATATAACCTTTTTTTATAATTGGTGTGATTAACATTATTTATGCTATAGGAATATACATTAAGCACATATGTAGTTTGTAAGCGCCACAGTTTTTATGTACTATTTATTTCTGTAAAGGTGTCATTTTTCCACTTAAAGGGGCAACTACATCAGTTGAGTCATTTTTTGATGGTTCTTTATGAATTTGGTGCTGAACACTGGTTTGATTTGATATTAACTACCTATCATATCTATCCTATCTATCAGTAAAGTCATATATTTCTGATTTGTTACAATACCCAGTAAATAGTACCTTCTGTCATCAAGAAGCAATGCTTGATCTCAAGGAAATTGACTGTGCCTAGCAGTGGCATAACTCCTCATCACAGGGCACTCAAGAAACATTTTGATGGGGTTCCCACTACTTAGTGACACCCATTTTTAATGATATCTCTACAGCATCTGGCATTTGGCACCCCTAATAAATGCCCCTTTACCATTGGTGGGCACAAACCTCATTGCTCGTTGGTGTCTTATGTACCCCATTTACATTGATGGCTAGTAGACAGTCCCTTCTAACAGTACATTTTTAAAGGCCCACATTGCATTGTTGGTCAGTGTAAGAAGGGATGAGGCCAGCAGTAGGGTCTGATCTGTGTGAAATGGTATGGGGTTTGCAAGATGGCCACATCTCTACGCCAACATCTTAGTATTAGATGTTATTGCCTGATGAAAGAGCATGCATTCTCCGAACGCACACACCGCCCGCTCCACCACTGACTGGCTCTGTGTGCACCCGAGTGTCCAAGAAGCGCTAGGAGCCACCGGTGCTGCCGAAACCAACAGCTACCCACCCCTACACCGCAGCACATCCCCCCATTTATATTTGCCAATAAATGGTTTTATACTGCTGCACTTAGATGGTGCTGCTCTTTTCTTCTGTTTTTATGCACTTGCACTTGCTGAGTTCCTTCTAGTACTCTTTAGAGCCAGCAGCCATCAAGCACCAGATTTTAGATCTCCAGAGACATTTACTATCATTGATGGACTTTATCACTTACACAGACTGCTTTCCTTGGCTAAGCCCTGCCTAATGCCCTATTTATCCAACTTCCTGAGCGCCAATAGTTGTTTTCCTTTATGTTAGATGTGGATGCTGTCTCTCAGTGATGCCTGAACAAGAATGATCAGAAAAGATGATATAGTTACATAGTTACATAGTTACATAGTAGGTGAGGTTGAAAAAAGACACAAGTCCATCAAGTCCAACCTATGTGTGTGATTATGTGTCAGTATTACATTACATATCCCTGTATATTGCGGTCATTCAGGTGATTATCTAATAGTTTCTTGAAGCTATCAATGCTCCCCGCTGAGACCACCGCCTGTGGAAGGGAATTCCACATCCTTACCGCTCTTACAGTAAAGAACCCTCTACGTAGTTTAAGGTTAAACCTCTTTTCTTCTAATTGTAATGAGTGGCCACGAGTCTTATTAAACTCTCTTCTGCGAAAAAGTTTTATCCCTATTGTGGGGTCACCAGTACAGTATTTGTAAATTGAAATCATATCCCCTCTCAAGCGTCTCTTCTCCAGAGAGAATAAGTTCAGTGCTTGCAACCTTTCCTCATAACTAAGATCCTCCAGACCCTTTATTAGCTTTGTTGCCCTTCTTTGTACTCGCTCCATTTCCAGTACGTCCCTCCTGAGGACTGGTGCCCAGAACTGGACAGCATACTCCAGGTGCGGCCGGACCAGAGTCTTGTAGAGCGGGAGAATTATCGTTTTATCTCTGCAGTTGATCCCCCTTTTAATGCATGCCAATATTCTGTTTGCTTTATTAGCAGCAGCTTGGCATTGCATGCCATTGCTGAGCCTATCATCCACTAGGACCGCCAGGTCCTTTTCCATCCTAGATTCCCCCAGAGGTTCTCCCCCCAGTGTATAGATTGCATTCATATTTTTGCCACCCAAATGCATTATTTTACATTTTTCTACATTGAACCTCATTTGCCATGTAGTCGCCCACCCCATTAATTTGTTCAGGTCTTTTTGCAAGATTTCCACATCCTGCAGAGAAGTTATTGCCCTGCTTAGCTTAGTATCGTCTGCAAATACAGAGATTGAACTCTTTATCCCATCCTCCAGGTCGTTTATGAACAAATTAAATAGGATTGGTCCCAGCACAGAACCCTGGGGAACCCCACTACCCACCCCTGACCATTCTGAGTACTCCCCATTTATCACCACCCTCTGAACACGCCCTTGTAGCCAGTTTTCAATCCATGTACTCACCCTATGGTCCATGCCAACGCACCTTATTTTGTAAAGTAAACGTTTATGGGGAACTGTGTCAAATGCTTTTGCAAACTCCAGATACACCACGTCTATGGGCCTTCCTTTATCTAGATGGCAACTCACCTCCTCATAGAAGGTTAATAGATTGGTTTGGCAAGAACGATTCTTCATGAATCCATGCTGATTACTGCTAATGAAATCATTCTTATTACTAAAATCTTGTATATAGTCCCTTATCATCCCCTCCAAGAGTTTACATACTATTGATGTTAGGCTAACTGGTCTGTAATTCCCAGGGATGTTTTTTTGGCCCTTTTTAAATATTGGTGCTACATTGGCTTTTCTCCAATCAGCTGGTACCATTCCAGTCAATAGACTGTCTGTAAATATTAGGAACAACGGTCTGGCAATCACCTGACTGAGTTCCCTAAGTACCCTCGGATGCAAGCCATCTGGTCCCGGTGATTTATTAATGTTAAGTTTCTCAAGTCTAATTTTAATTCTGTCCTCTGTTAACCATGTAGGTGCTTCCTGTGATGTGTCATGAGGATAAACACTGCAGTTTTGGTTACTGAAGCCCCCCGATTCACTTGTGAAGACTGAGGAGAAGAATAAATTCAATACCTTTGCCATCTCCCCATCCTTTGTAACCAGATGTCCTTCCTCATTCTTTATGGGGCCAATATGGTCTGTCCTCCCTTTTTTACTGTTTACATACTTAAAGAATTTCTTGGGATTTCTTTTGCTCTCCTCCGCTATGTGTCTTTCATGTTCTATCTTAGGCATCCTAATTGCACCCTTACATTTCTTATTGCATTCTTTATAAATTCTGAATGCTGAGGATGATCCCTCAACCTTGTATTTTTTGAAGGCCTTCTCCTTTGCTTTTATATGCATTTTTACATTGGAGCATTGATAGTATGTGTTCTGTGACCAGAAGTAATAAATATTTGCATTTACACTTAAGTTACACTTAAACATTGCTAAGCATGAATGCACTAAGGATGACAAACTGATTTGACCTTAGGTCCTCACTGGTACACATTGATAATGTTATTAACATTAGGCTGATCAATTCCATATGCATATATAATACAAGAAATACTACTGATTCCTCCTAATTTTTGTGTAATTACAGTATTATAAAAGTCATAACATAAATCAACAACTCTATCTGTGAAGGGAAATAGTATTCCAACCTACTATCCTTATGTCCCTTGAGTGAAAAAGCTGCCTCTCTGTCAGAAATCCTCTAATGCTCTAAGAGCAGCCAATTTGAGCAGCCCTCTAGAACAGTGGTTCTCAACCATACTAGTGCCGTGACCCCTTGTTAAAATTTCCCAAGTTGTGGGGACCCCTAACAGTAAAATTATTTTCGTAGCGTGGGTCGTCAGCACCCAAGGCAAGACAAGTAATTTGCGCCCCTAACCCACGGACATTTAGCACTCCCTGAGTCCCTTCCACTCATATGGTATTAAAACCCCTTATGGTACATTTTAGGATGTACAACTCTTTCTCATTTGTTCTCCTTTCTTTCCGTTTTATCTCTCTCTATCCTAATTTATTGGTTTTTTTTCCCCAGCCCTCTCTCTAGCCCTTTTTTTTTGTTTTTTCTCTTATTCGTTTTCTCCCTTTTTTTTTTGTTCCTCCCCCTCTTTTCCTCTCCCTTCCATGTATTCTCTATTTTTATTCCTTCTCTTAGTCCTTTGTGGGGGGTGGGGGGAATGGGATGAGTGGCAGTGCTGGCAGGGAGTTAGGATGAGTTGCAGTGCTGGGGGGAGTTTTAATCAGCTTAGGTGCTCTTGATCAAGGTCATCTGCTGATCTGAGAACTGTAGTGGGGTCTTTTAATGGCAACTATAATCACAGGTAGCGTTACTCACTGTCTCTCCGGCTTCACTGTGTCTCCGACTTTGTGGTGTCTCCCACTTTGTGGTGTCTCGTAGCAGTGACACCTATGCCGAAGGAGATACCCTGTTTCCCCCAAAATAAGACCTAGCGTGATTGTCGGTGATGGCTGCAATATAAGCCATACCTCCCAAATAAGCCCTAGTTAAAGTCCTTGTAGGTCTTATTTTCAGGGTAGGGCTTATTTTCGGGGAAACAGGGTAGGGCTTATTTGGGGGGTAGGGCTTATATTGCAGCCATCCCCAACAATCACGCTAGGTCTTATTTTCGGGGAAACAGGGTAGGGTCTCCTCCAGTCCCTCCCACTTCACATTCCTCACCAGTCAGCTGACCTCTAGTCTCTGCCCCCCAGCCATGCCGTGAACTGAATGAGCGGCTGTGAAGAGGCTGAGTGGTTGGCCGCGGGCTCCAGGAACAGCCCAGCTGAGTGGCCACAGGCTCCAGGGACAGCCCTGCTGGGCGGCCGCAAAAAGGCTGGGAGAGCGGTGCGGGCTTCAGGAACAGCCCAGGATTCGGTGACCCCTGGCAAATCATTATTTGACCCCCGAGGGGGTCCCAACCACCAGGTTGAGAACCACTGTTCTAGAACACCTTTATGACCACTGAATATTTGCAGTAAAAAAAATATTTTTATATTGTCTTTAAAACAAGTCTCTATGTCATTAAAGCAAGAGTTTCGCAAATTGCTTTTGGGTCCAGCTGAGACTTGTCGGGGAATATTCCTTGCCCCTCTCCAGTCTCATAGAGCCTGGGATTTTTCCCACTGAAAGCATACCCGAAAGTAATTTTTAGCGTGATGATCACATCTTTACTTGCTTACTGTGTAATGTGTTTTCTTCTAGTATTTCAGACACTATAGTCAACATACACTATATTACCAAAAGTATTGGAACGCCTGCCTTTACACTCACATGAGCTTTAATGGCATCCCAGTCTTATTCCGTAGGCTTTAATATTGAGTTGGCCCACCCTTTGCAGCTATAACAGCTTCAACTCTCCTGGGAAGGCTGTCCACAAGGTTTAGAAGTGTGCCTATGGGAATGTTTGACCATTCTTCCAGAAGTGCATTTATGAGGTCAGGCACTGATGTGGATGAGAAGGCCTGGCTCACAGTCTCCACTCTAATTCATCCAAAGGTGTTCTGTCGGGTTGAGGTCAGGACTCTGTGCAAGCCAGTCAAGTTCCTCCACCCCAAACTCGCTCGTCCATGTCTTTATGGCAGGCGTCCCAATACTTTTGGTAATATAGCGTATTTTGTTAACACCATGCCCTTTGAACTGCTTTTTTCAGCACACCACTGTACATATATAGTGTCTACAGGGCACATAAAAAACAAAACAAAAACAAAAAAACTATTTGTGTGCTCAAAAATGCAGCTCAGGAGACATAGTTTGAACAAACCCCGAACAACTGCTATGGGAAAATCAATTACAAAGTGAGTGACCATGCCATGTCTAGGTTTATATAAAAGTATTGACGGTGCTATTAAGCAAATATTACCATCCCATGTAAACATATAGTTCAAGCTGTGTTCAACCTGAAAATCAAAAATGTATTACATTGCAGCTTACCAATCCTTAGATGTGGTGACTAGGCTTTTTTTTTAGGCTTTTCCCCTCTGTTTTTACCTAATGATCTGGCAAGTAATACATTTCCTGCATTAGAGTGCCTACACTTTGGATGAAGGAGCAACAGAGCCACCTTTGGACAGCAGCATTGTCAGTCTGGGGGGAGGGGAGTGCTAGATATACTAGCAGATTTAGATACACTAACAAATCAACGCCAAAATCCATATTTTTAGGGAATTACAGCAACGTTTTTTTTCCTTTTGGAATTAAGGTTTTACATAAATAAAACATGATCATTGCAATCACCCCTGTCAGTGTTAAATAATTTGTCTCTGTTGAGAATCAACAGTCTAAAGCCTCGTACACACAATCCGATCGTTGGCCAACCAGTGTCTGTTTTTTGTCCAAGGGCATGTGCCAGGAACTTGTCTTGCATAGGTACACAATTGTCGGCCAACAAACACAAACGTAGTGACATACTAGGAGGATTTTCTTTTTTTTTTTTCAAATAACAATTTTTTTTTATTAGACATAAAGATATATACAGACATAGGACAGTAGTGTCGCATGTAATTAAGTGCAACTGGTGGACAATCAATCTGGTAATCAATAAACTTCAGAATATAATCATCCAAGTACACTAGGAGGATTTTCAACTCTTGAGCGGCACTTTTTGGGCCCCTTCTGCTAATTTTGTGTTTAGTGAGCATTGGTTCCAAGCATGCGTGTTTGTACTTTTGACTTTTGTGTGATGGACTTGTGTACTGACGATATGAAAATCAGACAACAGGCTGTTGTCCGCCGAAAATTTACTAGCCTGCCATCCATCATTTGTTGGCCAAAAGTTGGACAACAATTGTCAGAAGGAGCGTACTAACGGTCAGATTTTAGGACAACAGTCTGTCAACAGACAATAAAAACACAGTAACAAATAGCAGCGCAGGTCACAGTATGGGGAATATAAAACACAATGCAAGTTCATCAAATAGTCCTTTGAGCCAATAAAGCTCTTTGTGAGAATGTGCAGTCTATATAGCAGGGCAGCCTTGTGGGGGGAGGTGAAGCCGCTCCAATATGTAGAGCGGCACAGTGGTGTAGTGGGTAGCAATCTCGCCTAGCAGTAAGATGGGTTGCTGGTTCGAATCCCAACCACGACACTACCTGCCTGGAGTTTGCATGTCCTTCCTGTGTCTGCGTGGGTTTCCTCCGGGTACTCCTGTTTCCTCCCACACTCCAAAGACATGCTGATAGGTTAATTGGATCCTGTCTAAATTGGCCCTAGTATGTATGAATGTGAGTTAGGGACCTTAGATTGTAAGCTCCTTGAGGGTGTAGGGACTGATGTGAATGTATAATGTATATGTAAAGCGCTGCGTAAATTGACGGCGCTATATAAGTACCTGAAATAAATAAAAAAATATGTAAGAAAGAAGAAAAACAGCAACAGGCGCCTCTTAGTAAGACTGTAACATTTAATGGCAAGTTAGCATTAAAACACTCACATGTAAAGACATGATTGTCCAGCGCAGGGGAGTCCAGTATAATCAATGAGTGATCTCTGCAGCCTGGATGGAAAGAAGCTTTTTTCCTCTGTGCTGTCGGCTTGTCGGTCCACAACACACTTCCGGGATTCGGTCGCGATCCAAAACGAGCATACGCGGTAAAGCGCGCTCCTTTCTCAAGAGCTTGAGAAAGGAGCGTGCTTTACCGTGCATGCTCTGAAATGCGTTGCTTTATCGCAGTACAGCCCATACCTTGAACTCTGCACTTCAGCCCTCCATGTGACTGTTTGGCTGCGCTGCAAGCCTCGTTGTGGATCGCGACCGAATCCCGGAAGTGTGTTGTGGACCGACAAGCCGACAGCACAGAGGAAAATAGCTTCTTTCCATCCAGGCTGCAGAGATCACTCATGGCTTATACTGGACTTCCCTGCGCTGGACAATCATGTCTTTATATGTGAGTGTTTTAATGCTAACTTGCCATTAAATGTTACAGTCTTACTAACAGGCGCCTGTTGCTGTTTTTCTTCTGTCAACAGACAATCCTCTGGCAACATTGGATCGTGTGTACGAGGCTTTACTGGCTAGGTAAATAAAAACTAAGATAAAAGAGAGAAAGCCTAAAAAGAAAACTATTACAGCCATCACATCTAAGAATTGGTAAGCTGCAAAATAATTAATGATTGCTTTTTGGTTTAAAACCACTTTAAAAACCATAAACAGAAATATGGTTTTATAATGTGTGTATATACTGTATATGTTGATAAGATTTGTATATAATATATTATATATTTTACAAGACCCTAGAAACATTTGGATGGTCCAGTTTGTTAAATTCTTATATTGTTTTATCACATCACTAATGCCGCATTCACACGGTTGGAATTTCTGACAAAAAATGTTCAATGTGAGCTTGTTGTCAGAAATTCCGACTGTGTGTAGGCTCTATCGGACATTTGTTGTTGGAATTTCGGACAACAAAAATTTGAGAGCTGGATCTCAAATTTTCCGACAACAAAATCCAAAAATTGTCGTAAATTCTGATTGTGTGTACACAATTCCGACGCACAAAATTCCACGCATGCTCAAAATCAAGCAGAAGAGCAGCACTGGCTATTGAACTTAATTTTTCTCAGCTTGTCGTACGTGTTGTACGTCACCGCGTTCTTGGCGATCGGAATTTGTGCGACCGTGTATATGCAAGACAAGTTTGAGCCAACATCCATCAGAAATAAATCCAGGATTTTGTTGTTGGAATGTCCGATCGTCTGTACGCGGCATTAGAGTAGAAGTTTGGTCAAAATCAAGCTAAGCCTAAACCTATTCCCACCCAGGGCTGGGACAAGGGATGAGCAGGAGAGGCTGTTGCCCTGGACACTGTGCTATCATGTGAAGTTTGGGGGCACCACAAGAAGATTGGGGGAGAATATGTGTTGGGAGGGGGCATTTGGTGGGGAGGCAGGAGGAAGGAATTGGTCTAGGAGGGGAAATTTGGGGAGGTGTGCTAGCATTGGAATTTGGGGGGTTTGTGCTAGAAAAGATAATATTTGAGGGGTAGAGGATTTGTGCTAGGAAGGGGGAATTGTTTTTTTTTTTTTTTTGAAGGGGGGGTAATCGTGTTAGGAGCATATGTGGAATGAGAGGATTGTAGTTAAGCATGCAGATTAGCACTCCATTTTTTGGGGGAGGGGATTTTTGCTGGCACATAATGTTCATACATCTTGGCGGGGCGCAATTTTGCACATTCAACCTGGGCTCTAGGTGACCTTGTCCCGGTACTGCTCCTATCCCCATTCTAAGCTCAATGCTAACTACCCTGTAATGAAAAGGTGTGTATACTCACCTAATCTAAGGGTGCTCTGGTCCAGCCTCATTATCTCCACAACAGCTAGCTTCATTGTAAAGAAGAGAGCAGCAACAAGGGCCGTAGAGCCTGGGTGGTGATGTCACTCACTAACTTTCTATGAATCATCCGTTGTCCACTGTCCCTCCTCTTCACTAAATGCTGGGAGCTGATCACGGGACCAGACCAGAGTGCCCTTAGTTTAGGTAAGTATACACATTTGTCATTTACAGGGTAGTTAGCATATGGCTTAGAATAGGGGGAGTAGTATTAAGCTGGGTTCAAACTAGCTGCGGCTCACAGCAGGGGGTACGTGTCTGTTCACCATTCCAGCTGTGGATCAGGTCCGAATTTTTGTCTGAATTTGGACCTAAAATTGACCAGAAGATGCACAGGACCCTTCTGCAATGCAGACCCCGGAGCTGTGTGAACCAGCTCCATTTAGGGCCTGCCACACTCTCCTGTCATGTGGATGCAGGAAATCCACATCCAATTTGCATCAGTGTGAACCCAGCCTTAAAGTGGATCTTCACTGCATCTGAGCCCTACAAACAAAAAACACTATTTGATTAATTTTTATATTCAAAACAAACTCGCCCATCCATCCATGTGTCTATGCTTCTTTTTGTTGCGAAATCACTTTAAAAAAACAACACCCTAGTATTTCTGGTTTCCTGGAAATCATCTGCCCTTAGCTCAAGCATGCATGCAGGAGAGTGTGCTTGGCTGAGAAAACCCCTCCTCCTCTCCTCCACTCCTCCTCTCCTCCCCTCCTCCGCTCATGAAGACTTATGGGATGTATGACATAATTTGCCTGGGCAAAAAACCAGGAAGTAACTGAAATTTAAAAAAAATATATTTTTAAAACAAGTAAATATGATATACTTTCCTATCTATGTACTAATGCCAGCAGCATTAAAAATAACTAATGTTGATTGGGAGAGTGAATTTTCACTTTAAGCTTAGTTAGATTTTGACCGGACTTTAATATGACATCGTAAGTGATATCTTCATGTAAAGATAGTCATGCATAGCACAAAAATATACATTTCTAATAAAAGTTGGAACAAAAACTTTCCTTTTTACTAAAAGAAATGACCAAAGTTTGAATGCAGTGTAGGAAAACACAGAACTCACATTCACGAGCAAAGAGATTATAGCCAGGCCATTGGGGTTGCGGGAAGCCTCGCTGACATTACTGTACAGATCCTGGTTATAATGAATCAGCTGTACCTGTAATAAGAGAATGATATCTCACAAGGTCAGTAACTAAAGAGAAGACAGAAAGTCAGAGGTCATAGTTACAAAGAGACAAGATGGATAAATAGGAACAAGGGAGATCAGGCATGGACAAGCACAGATTAATAGGTACATGGAAAAAGGAAAGGAAAGGAAAGAACAGTGAAATTTATACCAGCATGAGAAATAAAGACTCTGTAGGAAACAATGCTCAGAATTATTCTTGTGATAATATTTTAAAAATGATTTTAGTAGAACTTAATTAAGATACATTTTTTAGATATTGTATCCTTTCAGTATTTAGAGCTTTGCATACAACAAAATACAAGAAAGTATACAAAAAATAAATAAAACAGGGATTAAAAGTACACCATTGCCCTGCATCATAAACCCACATGAAGCATGTCTTAAATGCAAAGTGAGGGGAGCACAGCCAAAATATAATGAACATGATGGGGCTCCTTGTTGAATAGTTTTAAAAAGACTGAATATAATCAAAGTATTTAGAGTCCACTGATAGACTCAGGTTGGATCCATCTTTCAAAAAAATCCTGTAGGTAGAATGCCCTGTCCCCCATCCCCCCGCATCCCCACCCCATTTTTTTGTGAGAATTTATTCAGAGGTTGAATAGAGCTCTTTCTGTAACCAGATATACTCAATGCTCTCCCACTATGTGATACCCATGGATTGATAGTTTCATGGATACATGTTATAGAAAAATTAAATTATCTTTTGGTTTGTGCTTAAATGTAATTTCTACCTTGGGTATGGTTTTTTTAGGTGCTCAGAATCCAAATATATTTAGTAGCTCAATCATGCTATTATTGATATGATAAGAACAGGAATATTTCACTGCACAGATGCCAAAAATGGCTCTTATGGTGAAAACTACACACGTGGCATGCAGTAGTGATTGAACACACATGATCACACATTGCTCCAAATATGTGTGTGAATAATCACTAATTTCTCCTACTTATGAAATATAGGTAAGGGTGATACAATTATTTTGCAAAACGATTTAACCAGTTGTTGAAAGTGATCTTTTTTGCGCCCCCCCAAATCAATGTGATTCTACTGAGATACCAATCAACAAACTATTATTATTCTCAGTAGGAAGGTGATTTAATTGCTTGTGTGTCCCTGGCCTCATTACATAGGAAGTAATTTGTTCCATCTGTTTAGTAATCAATCGCTACTTAATCACTAGTGGTAAACACTGTCTCCGAGCTAACTTTGATACTAATTCTTACCAGTCTTGACTACAATTTCATTTTGGCACAAAAATAATGCCTCTTAGATTCCCTAGAACTTGCGTTATTGCTGTATGTACTCCCTCAATTTCTGAGTGGTCACTGGAATAGGAAATCAGTAAAAATCTCCTAAACATCAATAAAAAACTGATAAATATGTTCTAACCTGTCCCAAAAACCAAAAGTGAAAAAAAATGGGGCTGGAGTTCCTCTTTAAGCTCCCCTGCTACTCAATATATACATACATACACACAGTTAATTGGGGGAAAAGATCTTTGCATATGACTTTACAGCTAAACCAACTTACAGAGGTGACCCCAATGAATTTTTCTTCCTGGTCCTTCCTCGAGTCCTATCGAAAAATCCATTCGTCTGCTAGTCCGACGGACGAAAAACGACGCAAGGGCAGCTATTGGCTACTGGCTATGAACTTCCTTATTCTAGTCCGGTCATACGTCATCACATTCGAATCAGTCGGACTTTGATGTGATCATGTGTAGGCAAGTCCGTTTCGTCGGAACTCCGTTGGAACTTTATCAAAAAGTCCTTCGGAGTTCAGTCCGTCGAAAAGTGCGGCATAAGGCAACAGGAGGTGTTTTCACTCACTAGCATTTTTCTGCAGCCAAATTGGATAGCCTTTCCCTTTAATAGAAGCAGCATGCTTTCAAATCTGTTCATTCTGCAGATGTTCCCCATATAAGAAGAACTAGCTACCTGCATAGAATTGTTAATACCATGTGCTAAATGAAGCATAATTGTTATCTGCAGTTAGTTCATTAAGATAACAGTTGCATTGCATGATGAGCACTTCTAAAACACCTTCTGTTTAATATGTTACTATGGGGATGATTAAATACTCGGTTAAAGCTCTTCCTAGACAGAGATAGCTACAGACAAAGTTGTAGGGTACAAGTAAATAAATGCAGCATAAAATATTAACATTATTATTATTATAAAATATTAAAATGATATCTATGTAATAAAAGAAATGGCTTGTTCAAAAAAAGAAGAATTAATTAGGTTTTCTTTTACTCCACATGATTTCTCCTGAGTGTTTTCTTATGTATCCATAATCTGCTTCCATCTCTAGGCAACAAACAGCCCATTTATCTTGATGTAGAATTTCTGCAGCTGGGTTCCATGATTTTTCTGACACATAAATCAATGGCCTGCTACAACTGTGGTCCATTTGGCTGCTAACACGATTTAATGGTTAAGGTTATAGATGAGAGTAAAAAGACAATGAAAATTATGTTTGTATCTCTATGAGCAGATACAACTGATATTATACATCGGTATGTAAATAGCCTAATATTTATCTGCCACTTACAAGAAGGTTAAAATTACTCCACTAAACTCTAATTACCCCTATACAAATATAGATTGAGATGATATGGGCAGATCTGTCTAGACAAGTGGTTCTCAACCCTAGTCCTTGAGTATCCCCAATAGGCCATGTTTGAAGGTTTTCCCTTGTCTTGCACAGGTGCTTTAAATCAGAGTCAATGACTTGATATTTTGGACAGCTATTTTATCTAAAAGACATTCCCAAAACATGGCCTGTTTGGGGTACTTGAGGACTGAGGCTGAGAACCACTGGTGTAGACAACCAACCCTGTAAGTTTACAGAATCATCTGCAGCGTTCAATAGATTTTCATACCTGGATGTCCAACCACCCTTTAATATTCATGGCCATCCTTATTATGCCAAGTCACAGATTATAAACTTAGGACAGACTGTATTTTAGAAGATGTGTTTACCTATAAGGTTCTTAACTAATGTTAGCCATATACAATTTGAATTTCTTTTTATTCCTGCTGAATCCGTCTGCACCACCCAACTGTACCAAATTGATTTCACAAAGCTTAAGAGAAGTGAAAAGTTGCTGGTTAGACAGTGACTGCATGCTATCAGATGCAGTCACTGTTTGGGTATTTAGATAACTATGGATGATGTGACTGTCTGAATACATTAGCTAGCATTGCAGTTTCCTCCATCCACACTGCTTATGGTTAGCCTCACAGTGTTGAACACTTTTGCAAATTGGTCTTGAATAGATCATAATATTATTATTATTTTAAAAGATTTACTGTATATAGCGCCAACAGTTTGCACAGTGCTTAATATGGTTAGAACCACAGTTATTTTTTTTTATGCTGTCTATGTCCCTGCTGAGAAGATTTTTCCCTCACTTTTTGTCACAGTAGCTACCTTAAAAGTAGAGGAATTTTCTCAACAGAGACTCAACAGAGACACACATAGCAATTTATAGAAGTTCTAAGCCCTTAATACTCTACAAAAAAAAAATAATAATTGTTTTCTCTGTCACTATGAGAGAAAGAGAAAGAGATACACCTTACCTGTCCTGGTGACTAAACAGGGAGTTCTGGTTAATGTTGGCCTTTAAAACCCAATGGAATGTTTAGCATAAATCAGCTAAATATATTCCAGGTGCATTAAAACAAAAGGTGTACAACATTTTACAGTTATTTTTCTTGAGCAAGCAATCACAGCCTGAACAGAAAAGCCATTTCCCTGCCAGCATAGAGCAGAGACGGATCCTTGTACTCGTCATGGAAGTAGTGGCCCCCCTACAGAGGCCCAGCAAACCAATTCCCAGGGCAAGGTCACCTGGCATTCAAGGTGAGGTTGCCACAATACAAACCCTCCCCCCAACTATTTAAAGGGTTAATTTTCAGAAAAAGGGAAAAAGGTGAACTAACACCCTATACCGTCCCCACCCCCTCGGCTCCTGCTGTACTTGCCTCCAAAGGTGATGAGCTGTCAGTGTCCACTAGGGATGAGCCTGATGTTCGAGTCGAATGTAAGTTCGACTCGAACATCAAGTGTTTGCCTGTTCACCGAATAGCGAACAATTTGGGGTGTTTGCGGCAAATTCGACAGCCGCAGAACACCCTTTAAAAGTCTATGGGAGAAATCAAAAGTGCTAATTTTAAAGGCTTATATGCATGGTATTGTCATAAAAAGTGTTTGGAGACCTAGGTCCTGCCCCAGGGGACATGTATCAATCAAAAAGTTTTAAAAGCGGCTGTTTTTTTCGGGAGCAGTGATTTTAATAATGCTTAAAGTGAAACAGAAAAAGTAAAATATTCCTTTAAATTTCGTACCTGGGGGGTGTCTATTGTATGCCTGTAAAGTGGCACATGTTTCCTGTGTTTACAACAGTCTGAGAGCAAAATGACATTTCTAAAGGAAAAAAAGTCATTTAAAAGTACTCGCGGCTATAATGAATCCTGGCAATACACATAAAAGTCATTGAAAAAAACGGCATGGGATTCCCCCACAGTCCATTACCCTTCGGGTCTGTATGAATATTAAGGGGAACCCCGAACCAAAATTTTTAAAAAGTGGGGGCGGGGTCACTTGGTTACGTAACTGGGTGGCCCCGCCCCCCTCTGACGCTAAGGGAAAGCCATAGGGATATCCCCGTGCATCAGATGGGGGTGTGGTCACCTGGCGATGTCATCGTGTGGCCCCGCCCTCAGTTATAAATGAGCTGTCACCTGAGAGGCCAGTCTTTACGGTGGGTGCCTCCAGATTCTGATAAGCCCCCCGCCTGCAGACCCCCACAACCACCCGGCAAGGGTTGTGGGGATGAGGCCCTTCCCCCATCAACATGGGGACAAGGTGCTTTGGGGGGGCGCTACCCCAAAGCACCCTCCCCATGTTGAGGGCATTTGGCCTGGTACGGTTCAAGGGGGGGCACTCTCTCGCCCCTCTTTTCCTGCGGCCTGCCAGGTTGCGTGCCTCAGATAAGGGTCTGGTATGGACTTTTGGGGGACCCCACGCCATTTTTAAAAAAAAATTGGTGCTAGGTTCCCCTTAATATCCCTACCAGACCTGAAGGGCCTGGTATAGAATTTGGGGGGACCCAACTCATTTTTTTTTAAATTTTGGTTCCGGGTTCCCCTTAATATTCATACCAGACCCTAAGGGTCTGGTAATGGACTGTGGGGGAATCCCATGCCATTTTTTTCAATGACTTTTATGTGTATTGCCGGGACCGACAATTCATTATAGCCGCGAGTACTTTTAAATGACTTTTTTTCCTTTAGAAATGTCATTTTGCTGTCAGACTGTTCTAAACACGGGAAACATGCGCCACTTTACAGGCATACTATAGACACCCCCCAGGTACGAAATTTAAAGGAATATTTCACTTTTATTGTTTCACTTTAAGCATTATTAAAATCACTGCTCCCAAAAAAAAGGCCGTTTTTAAAACTTTTTTTTGCATTGATACATGTCCCCTGGGGCAGGACCCAGGTTCCCAAACACTTTTTATGACAATAACTTGCATATAAGCCTTTAAAATTAGCACTTTTGATTTTTCATGTTCGTGTCCCATAGACTTTAACTGTGTTTGCGTGTTCAAACAAATTTTTTGCTTGTTCTCATGTGCTGCTGCGAACCGAACCGGGGGGGTGTTCGGCTCATCCTTAGTGCCCATACAGTCAGTGTAGCAGTCTAGGTTTGATTGAATGCATGATTATGATTGGTCAGCACATGACCGCTTTGACCAATCAGCTGCATGGGCATTTACAGGTCATCAACCATGAAAGTAAGTACAGTGGTGCAAGAAAAAATGCTCTGCACGTGGTTAAAGCTGCTCAAAAATGTTTTAGGGTTTGTTTTTTGTCTAAACTCCACCCACATGACACATCCTTAAGAAAAGTGTGCTGGAATGTTCACAATAAAGAAGACTTCTGCTGTGTTCTGCCCATATCTGACATTTCAAACAAGCAATTGTTCCCACTATGGTAGCTCTTTTCCCCGAGTCACTTTGGGTTCTCTGAAGACCAGTCAGCTCACCTGCCTAAAAAGTCAGCACAAATCTCTTGGGGCACTGGCCCTGCACATAGGCAATTGTTAGTCATGCAATTAAAAAAAGTTATGCCTTCATGTGATTTCATGTATTCATGCTTAGACATTTTAAAAAATGCAAAATGTTAAAGGCTGTGCTTCTGTTTTCCTGCTTTAACAAATGTAGTGTGGTTTACAGTATAGTGCAGTGCTGTTATTGTAATCTAGCTATTGTGTATTGGTTTCAGTATGGTTTCAGTTCTTGACAGTTTTACTGTAATTGAACAATATTTTCTGTTTTACCAGGAGCTGAGCTGTGGAAGTTGTGCCCAGAAAAGGAAAGCAGGGGACAAAGGACTAGTGTGGAGACAGCCATCTTTGAAGAAGCAGGGCTTCCCCTACAGACTGATGATCTGACAACTAATGGGACATTATTCACAAAGACACATAATGAATAAAGCAGGAACAGAGTGATTCTTTGCACTGCAGGCCTTCAGGTGCACAACAATGAACAGTGGCCATTTCACCAAATTTTGCCCCAACTCACCTGAGAAAGGAACAACTAACATTTATAGATACCCACTGTCAGATAGTCTTTACTTTTGAGGTTCAAATGCTCTTTAATGCCAGCAATAGAAAATTGGGCAAACTTTTATTCCTGCCCCTGCCTGTACAAGGTCTCTGTCTTTTTTTTAGAGAAATGTCAAGGTGTTATTGCTTTCTTTGCTCAAGGCCCCAACCAAAGAATCACAGGCCAACAAATCTCTATGAGTTACTTAATTATACTACAAAATCTGATTACTCGGGACCTCTAAATTAAACCAATGACACAGAAAAATGATGGCAACTGTTCATGGTGAAACTGATTTGGAGCACATACTACTGTCCTGTCCCATGAGACTGCTTCCATTGCTTCTCATATGTTCCAGTTGAGGTGACTGATCACTGGTAATTTAATTTGCCTGATTTAGTTGCTGTATGCACTTAGAAATATTGATCCATGTTTTGTTAAAACATATTCATCATATTATTGTTTGCCTTGATTTTCCAGTCCTTAACTGGGTTATAACAGACCAAAAAGCAACAAAAAGCAAACTCTTAAGACTGACTTTCTCTTGTTCTTCTGCTGATCAGATGGATCATTTCTCCACTTCAGCCACCAAAGTTCGTGTTTGGTAAAACAAACAAGATCTGTTCCATCAGACGACCAATTGAAAACAACAAGCAATTAAACAATATAGCTGGATCACCTAATTTAAGCTCATAAGTAATCTTTTACCATGCAATTTATCTCATTATAATTAACTCAAATGGAAGAAGAACCCCAGTTAACTTGCTCAACCTGTAAGCCAACATGAGAATCAAGTGTGATTTTGTATCGCAAGTACAAAAACTGAAAGATCCATTAGGATACTATCAGTGCATGACACATGATATAATGTAGGAACAAGTGGAGAATGAGCAACCAGGAGATCATACATAACTCAGATGTATAAGGAAATAATTATAAAGAAATAGGGGAGGGACAAAGAAGGAAAAAGGAAGGACAAAGATGAGATGCATCAGTGATGTGAAAAAACCTAATAGGGCTGGAAGTAGAAAGATTAAAGTCAAAGGAGAGAGTGGGGGTCAGTTAAATTTGCGAAGGAGGCTTGAATTCTTCAAGGGTGAGGGATGATGAAGTTCTTCAAGGGTTGAAGTGCCATAGAGAGAGGAAAAGAAGACAGAATGAACCTAAAGCATGAAGAAAAAGACATGGTGACAAAGTACAGACATTAAAAGCTAAAAAGGATAAAATACCTGCACTGTAAGAAGAGAGGCAGGAGTTTCAGCTGTGGCAAGACCTGGGTACAACATTCAAGTCCAAAAAGCATGATAAAGGTGTTGTGAATCAGTTTTATTTGGTGCAACTGCATCGTGCATCGTGCAACCCATTCTGGAGACTTAACCAAACATATATTGCACTATGATGGTTTGCAGGGGTTATCAGATTTATTGACTGGGTAATAAAAAAAATACATGTACATGATCATTTGGTACTGAATATATTTTTCCCAGATATGCCTTTTTCTTGGCTTAAATCATTTTAGATTTGCAGTTTTACTAACAAAGGGCCCTGGTGGCACCTGTTAAAGTTAATCTGATTGAATGCAGTCACTGTTCAATCCGCAATTTTCCAGCCGATTCTTGATTTTTTAGTCAAAGTTTCTTAAGCTTGGTGGTGCCGACAGGACAGCAGAAATCATCTGAAATTCTTGTCACCCTTGTATTAGTGTTTAGTTTCTTATTTGCAATTTTACTTAGTAATTGATATTTATGCTTCTTATGTTTTTTTTATAACATTAAAGTAATCTAGTAATGTAAAAACATTACTGGAAAACAGAAATGCCTTATATTGATTTGTTCATGCATTGCTGTGTTATTTTATTATTTTGGATTATTTCTGGATCATAGAAGCTCTAGGGTGGTAACTGTGTTAATAGATCAGATCATACAGATCTTATTATCCTTCTCCTGTACTCACCTCCCCAGCTGCTGATTCCTTGTTCATAAGATGTTCTGAACCGATCCCGTTTTCACTACCAAAGTGCATCATGATCTCTTCAAGGCGATGGTTATATAACAGGGGACCACCTGAGATGTTAACTGGATTATGCTTGTCCAGGCGAAAGATAACATGTCGCCCTGTGTTAAGCATTGTTCCACTAACCTAGAAGAAAATATTCAGAAATAAATAAGACATACTCTGATGGTGAAAAATAATTGGATAGATGGCTAGAATAAGCCGTTGGATAAATGGTTAGATTAAGGGCACAAAAATAAAATAAAATAAAGACAATTATTTTTTTAATGGTTGTTAGAAATACACACACGTATTGTCTTAGTGTGTGTGTCACACACTTTGCAAACAACCATAGTATGTTCGTCAGGTTGAACAACCAGGCAAACCAGTTAAATACAAAGATGAAATACATATAGGGGAGGCATTTTAACTGCCAAAGAATGTGTATCTCTGTCTATCCACCCTAGCCCTTTTAAGACAGTTCAGCAAGGTTGGTGAGAGGAGTTAAGCCATCAGGCTAGATCACTTGTGTACCCTGTGATTGAACAGGAGCAGTGCAAAGAAACACAGAAGGGCACAAACACCTAGTGCATTATCACCAACACCATTTTTTATTTTTTTAAATGCCAAAAAACATACTCACAAACATGAGGAGATGAAAGCATGTCAAGTTACAACTCCAGTATAAGTGATGTCCAAATTACTGTGGTTGGAAATCTGATGCATTTCGGGAGATAAGCCCCTTCCTCAGAGCTCTGATACCAAGCCAAACTCAGGTACTTACACTGCTTGCATTTAAAATTATACATAACTTTAAAGTATAACTAAAGCTAAAACTTTTTTTTAGTTTTGGATGGTGTGGAGAGGGATTAGAATGCTTGTCAGATTTTATTGCTGTCGGTGCCCCCCTTTAAAGAGATTCACTTTCTCTATTTGTCCTGTTTACCATTATCCTTGAAAAAGAAAGTAAAAGAAATATCTTACATTTTGGGTTGTCCCCAGAAAAGCGATAAAGGGGAAATCTTCCAATGTGGACACTAGTTCTGGTGACTTGACGGTCCCCAACGAATTCCCTTAATTTACAGGGATTTGTTCTCACTTTCTGTTTAGCTATGGGACAGGAAGTGAAGGGATATCTCTGGAATGGGACACAGATGGGGAAAACAAAAATCTGACAGGGGTTATAACATTCCTTTGCTTTATCCGGTATAGCAGTGGTTCTCAACACTCAAGTACCCCCCAACAGGCCATGTTTTGTGAAATTCTCTTAGATAAAATAGCTGTCCAAAATACCAAGCCATCGACTCCAATTTAAAGCACCAGTGCAAGATAAAGGAAAACCTGTGAAAGTGGCCTGTTGGGGGTACTTGAGAACAGGGTTGAGAACCACTGCAGTATAGTTCTACTTTAAATGCTGTTTTTTTAGATGCCTTTGGTTCAGCTTTATTCCCCCATCCCCATAGATTTAGCAACTCAGGGAGTCTCCTGCTATTGCAAGACATCAGCAAATATTTCAATAGTCACTAAAGCCTAGTACACACGGGCTGAATGTCGGCATTGAACGGTTCAATAGAAACCGGCCAACATTCAACCTATGTGTACTGCATTCGTTCCTACAGGAGCCAGCCATTTGGCTTCTGTCCTCCTGTCAGAACACAACTGAACAGCAGGGAAGATTGCTGTAGTAACGTTGGATAGTTACTACAGTGGCTTTTCCTGAGCAATCAGTTGTTTTTGAACAAAATAAAACTACTAGTGTGTATTAGGCTTAAAGTGGTTGTTAAGCCATTGTGATATCTTCATATAATCCTCTGTGTTTAATAATGTTAGGTGCCCCCGTGACTGTGCTTTACAAAAAAAAATGTCGTTCTATACCTGATTTCAGAGCGCTGCTCGACACTTACGCGATCGTCTGCCTTTCCCCTCTCACGACCTGACAGCTACAGGGGGAGGGGCTGGGAATCCCCCTCTGATATCAGTTGGGAGGAGAGAAGTAAAGGAGGAGAGAGTTTACATGAGCGCTGAGCGGCGCTCTGAAATCAGGTATAGAATGGCTTTTTTTTTTAATAAAACACAGACACTGGGGCACCTAACATTATTAACCACAGAGGATTATTTGAAAAATTAAAAGTAATTTCAGCAGCAGGAGGGGAGGGGCAGGCACTGTCACTAGCTGACAGGCAGGCAGTAGGGATGGGCTTTATGTTCGGGTTGAACATGGGTTTGACTCGAACATTGGCTGTTCGCCCGTTCGCTGAACAGCGAACACCAATTCACACAGGGGGGCTGGGTTCTGGGGGTCCCCTTGTTAAAGGGGGCTTCCAGATTCCGATTAGCCCCCGCCCGCAGACCCCCACAACCACCGGGAAAGGGTTGTGGGGATGAGGCCCTTCTCCCCATCAACATGGGGACAAGGTGCTTTGGGGGGGGCTACCCCAAAGCACCCTCCCAATGTTGAGGGCATGTGGCCTGGTATGGTGCAGGAGGGGGGGTGCTCTCTCATCCCCCCCACTTTTCCTACGGCCTGCCAGGTTATGTGCTCAGATAAGGGTCTAGTATGGATTTTTGGGGGGACCCCACGCCATTTTTTTTTTAAATTTTGGCGCGGGGTTCCCCTTAATATCCATACCAGACCTGAAGGGCCTGGTATGGAATTTAGGGGGACCCCCATGCATTTTTTTTTTTAATTTTGGTTCGGGGCTCCCCTGTGGGGAAATTCCATACCATTTTTATCAATGAACTTTTATGTGTATTGCCGGGCCGACAATTCATTATAGCCAGTGTTAACAATAGTAGTTTTACATGACTTTTTTCCTTTAGAAATGTAATTTTGCTGTCAGACTGTTCTAAACACGGGAAACATGCGCCCCTTTACAGGCATACTATAGATACCCCCCAGGCACGATATTTAAAGGAATATTATACTTTTATTGTTTTACTTTAAGCATTATTAAAATCACTGCTCCCAAAAAAACTTCAATTTTTAAAACTTCTTTTTACATTGATACATATCCCCTGGGGCAGGACCCAGGTTCCCCAAACACTTTTTATGACAATAACTTGCATATAAGCCTTTAAAATGAGCACTTTTGATTATTCTTGTTCGTGTCCCATAGACTTTAATGGTGTTCGCGTGTTCAAATAAATTTTTTGCCTGTTCACATGTTCTGGATGCGAACCGAACCGGGGGGTGTTCCGCTCATCCCTAGCAGTGAGGGAGGGAAGAGAGGGAGGAGAGGAGGACAGAGGATTACAGAGGAGAGCTGCGGATGAAGGAGGCACGTGAGCTGACCACGGTGTCAGGGCTCAGCAGCCATGATAAACCATGGTCAGTTTACAAGGGGGGGCAGAACCAGGCAGGTAATCAGCCAGGTATTTCAGGTGATACAGGGGGCCAAATTCAAGAGCACAAGCACTATGCTGTATAACATGCTTTAAAGGAACAGGATCCTTTTTTTTAGGGTAACAAACGCTTTAACTCTGCCTGAAATCAGATTGGGTGAAACTTATTTTATGCACTGTATATGGGGTTTTTATTCTGCTAAGCCTTCTCTGACTTTCGGGAGGAGTTTTGCAAATATCACCTTGAGGTGTGGATATGAATCTGTCAGTGCACATTTCTTTGCAGGCTGCAATTGCATGCAGACTACTGTTGGTAAGGCTCACATATCATGTTGAGTCTCCATTGCTGAAAAAACTGAAATCCAATGAATGAGAGGGGTGGGAGTGGGACTGTCAGGATGGGGAAGAAAGTGCTAGATTATGCTGGAAAACATGCAGCCTGGACCGGGGTGGTTCCTAATGCACCCTGGGAAAAGCAATGAAATTAGACAAAGCAATATCAGTACAGGAGAGGAGCCTGTACAAATATGAGTAAAAGTAAGGCCTGAGTTCAGATTTAAGGCAAAGCTTTTTGTATTATTAAAACATATTGGATTCATTTTTCATTTGCCTCCAACAAAACTGCTATGGAAATAAGAATAATCTGGTTATTATTTATATATTAGTGTCTGTCAGATAACTAATGTTTATTGATAATCTGTGTTAGTAAGCTTCCCAAAATTCCATCCAGGAATGAAACAAAGGTGAAAATCTGACAAATTACAAAGCTGTCTATAGGATTGTACCTATTGATTGCCATTTGCAATTATTGTTCCTTGCACAAACATCAATTCTATTGACTATTTTTACAATCATTTGAAGACATTAGTCCAGTGGTAAAACGTTTCTATTGAGTGACCTTTAGCACTCAATAATGTCCTTACCCAGTAGATAGAAAGGATGAATGAGAATTTCAAACACTACTGAAAGTGTAACATTCATATTAGATCTGAAAGAACACTTTCATAGGATACATGATGTCACATTTGCTAATGATAAATACGTTCCCAACAAGTATATCATCTGAGACCAGAATGAGAACAATATTGATTTTTCTGTAGGACAGATGCAACTAGATATTACAGAAAATATCTTCAGCTACACTATCTAACAAATTATAGAATTGTGAGTTAATCATTTATATCCTTTTATTTTACAATTAATGTATTGTTAAACATACATTTTTATTTCCACCCCGAAAATGTTTTTATACTGCATAGCCGACCCATTCTAAGTATATGTGAGGAATGAAAAATGTCTATGGCAAACAATCACATTGTAACTGTCGCTGTTCTGGGTTTTATACTTTATCTGTTAAGCTACTCAGTTTCCCTTTGAAGTACAATTCCATGCATTCACTCCAGGTAACTAAAACCCATCTTCTGCAATTCATATACTTTTAGCGTGATCATGAGTAGGCAGCACAGATTTTAGCAATGGAAAAGCCTCAGTTATCTTCTCCACATCGGCATTACATCAGTACACCAACTGTGACTTTTGTAGCATTAGATCATTTCATATTTGATGTCCTCGGTATGTAACTAATCTTAGACCACTTTCCAATTTAATTGATTTAAAAACCTTTCTGTTACAGAGCACTTGTTTTCACACTTATGTATTATATATCAAGTTTGAACACTTTCATATCGGCTGGAATTTCTCTTACATATAATTTCTGTAGGTTTTCATAATTTTTCAGTTGTGACATCACTATTAACCAAATCTAAACAATGACATCACTACTTGTGAACAATGTGATATAAATTTATCATGTGTAGTGTATTGCAATAAAATAGGTTTTGCAGTTATTTTAAATAGAATTCACTTGATTTTGTAGTCATGTTTTGCTAATCTCTATATTACAGATCTGATAAAGTTCTACTATTATCCTAAAATGTGTTTGCTCCTAAAAAGTTTTTTAGACTTTGAGTCATTTCTAATTAAATAAAGCCCCCTGTTCAGTATATTTAAATTTACTTAGATGGTAAGCTCCTTGAGGGCAGGGACTGATGTGAATGTACAATATATATGTAAAACGCTGCATAAATTAACGGTACTATATAAGTACCTGTAATAAATAAATACATAAATAAATACTGTCTTGAATGTTTGCCAGTGTATTATTTGCTATTGAATGGCATGGAGGCAAATGTGGTTAGTGCAGGACCATGTTGAGGGGCAGATACCACTTAAGTTGGCGATTCCTGAAGCCCTCCCAAAGTCAGCTCAGTGATATGGAGCCTGTTAGTATAATTAGTAAAAGTCTCTGCCTGGCACACAGGAAGGTGCAGTGGCTGGCAGCACTGTGCTCAGTTATATTGAACTTGCACTGTTAATAGTCTTCAGTCTTCAGATCGCTGTATTTGCATCACAGTCATTCCATTGGCTGCTGTGCCTACCGGTGTTACAGGTGCAGAGGCCAGGCAGGGAGGTTAGTAATGCTGACCCTGTCACTTTATCACACTCAATTTTACTAAGCTGTTTTGAGGATGGAATGTCCAGTATAGACACTTTAGCCTCAGTGCTGCCCCTCTATGCACCTATGAGTGAAGGCTTGACTCTGGGTCCATATATGGCTTGGAGTCTTGTGTTGTCAGTGTATGACATTGAGTCATGTGCCAGAACAGTGAACATTCGATAAAGATTATATTTATAACTACTTTGCTGTATAAACTATTGTATCATTATAGTTGGAATGCAGATGCAATTGAGGCATTTACACAAAATAAACAAAATATATATTGATTGCCTTCAGTCCATGAAGGAAAAGCAAATGTAAAACATATTTTTTGTTGCTTTTTAATTCAGTGATATTGTTGTTATCATATACCTTCTTTCCTTCCATGGTCAATCTTAGTGGGGGTAGGAATGGGTCGAAGATGATTTGACTGGTGTTTATGTTAATTGGAGATTGACGTTTTCCGATCGTACATAAATTCCATGCAGAGTTCACCAGTCCCCAAAATGCAGGACCTAGAACAAGATAAAACAGACAAATTCAATATAATTGAAATTGCATTATTGTAAGTATGTATCCCCTAAAACTATGCAAGTGGCAAGTGGATATCAACTTATGCTTAAAGGGAACAATTATGGTTGGACAATTAGTTGGATATTTGAAGTGAATCTTCCCTGGATTTTTTAGGTAAAGCTTAAATTCTTTAGTAGCCTTAATATCTGTTGTGGGTACTACTTTTCAGGAGGACATTTTGGGACAATGTTATCTCCCACTACTTAACTAGTTTCCGAAGGACAAACATTGACAGTTGAGGAAAAGGTAAAACGTGGAGGTAAGTGCAAGTGTACTATATAAAACTGGAATGTAATGTTATAATGAGCAATAATAAATGGTTAAGAGGTGAGAATCAAGCTGTGAATGTCTCCCACAAGATGACCTCCTTTATGACCACATTGGTTGTACATGGCTCAGGCCAGTCATCTGTAGAGGAATGAAGTCAGGTAAATAATATGACTGCTATTGATGAAGTCAAGATTTATTTTCCATGCTGCGATGATAAACTGACTGCTGGACCTCTGGGGTATTAATTTGCCTTCTTCTGGACCTCCTGAATTACAATTTCTATCATTAGGCTAAAGTACACATGCTGTGAAAGAAATATTATAGCTGAACATACTAGTTTCTTGGCTGTTAAAGTATAACTAAAGGCAATTTTTTTTTTTTTCGTTTCTAGAGTGCAGAGGGATTAGAGCGCTTGTCAGTTTTTATTGCTGTCTGTGCCTCCGTTAACCACTTGCGGACCGCCCACTGTAGATTTACTGTGGCAGGCTGGCCGCTTTGCTCCAGATCATGTACCTAGTACGTGATCTGACACGTCTGGGTCTGGGGCAGGCACATGCGCTGCTGCGGCTCTCTCCCGCTGTGATTATACACAGCAGAATCTGATCGGCAGGAACAGTGGACTCAATGTTTGCCGGCACCTGCTGATGCTTTGGTACAGAGGGAGAATGGAAATCTACCTATGTAAACAAGGCAGATTAGCGTACTGTCAGTACAGAAGGCATAGATCCTGTGTCTCTGAAAAGCAGGGACACTGATCCATGCCTTCCCCTAGTACAACCACCTCCCCCACAGTAGGAAAACATCTGCTAGGCACATAGTTAACCTTTTGATCGCCCCTGATGTTAACCCATTCCCAACCAGTGTCATTAGTACAGTGAAATATTTTTTAGCACTGATAACTGTATTAGTGTCAATAAACGTGAAAAGCAAATTCCTGTCTACTTTGAACACCCATTCACATCCATATTATTTTTACATGACTGGATAATTGATGTGAATATACGCAATTTTTTAAGTGAACTCCTTTAGTGAACCAGACCATATACTGCCAATGAAAAATTTGGGTTGGACATTTAGGCTTCAATGACCTCTGACAAATATAAAAAAAAGAGGGTCAGCATGACAGCCAGATAATTAAAATATTCAGATGACAAGTTCAGTAATGGCAGCCTTAACATTTTTCACTCATGACAGGTATCCTTTTATTTACAAAATTTTTATTGTGGTAAAAAGAGTAATGACAGAAATTAACACGAGCATAGAGAGTACTGTGCATATAAGGAAAAAATTCCTTCCATACAGAGGATAAGAAACAGGTTATTAAGTAGGTACCTCTCTACTTAAGATTGCAAAAAAAGAAACATGACTTTATCAAAATAAAGATCAGAAATAATAAAGAGTGTATATAACAAGACAACACCATATCTGCATAAACAGGGTGGTTTGGCATAATATTGAAGACTGTGCAATTTTATTGAGTGGCAGGTGGAATTACTGATATATGGCTCAATTCCCATATGCAATTCCCACATGGTTGGTAGAGCAAGATAAAAAGGTTTCTTGACCTTACTGATTACCTAATAGACAGGCCATGAGTCCCACTTGCGGTCAAAAATTTGCATGCAGTCCATAAGAGTGTGGTATATTCTCTCCATTAGTTTAATTGACTCCATTTGGAGAAGCACCTGGGACCATGGGACTGACGGGGACCGCCAGTTAAGAGCTATGGCCCAATGAATAGCACTAGATAGCTGGAGTCAATTTTCGACAAGGGGGCGGGACCCCTGGGAGATCTGCTAACAGGATACACATCTGATAGGTCAATGTGATAGGTATATCTGTTATCTGCAACACTTTCATAGAGGTTTGTTGCCATAGAGACCGTAGGGCTGTACAGCTCCAGAATATATGGAGGAGTTTACTTCTTTCACCACATCCCCTAAAGCACATATCTGGAATAGAAGAATGGAGTATTTTAACAGGGGTGTAGTACCATCTAGTGTGGAGTTTAACTACAGTCTCTTTGAAGGCAACTGAACATGTGCATTTATGCATGTTGGACATCATATCAAGCCTATCTTCTGCAGAGTGCTCTTGGCCCGTTTTGGTCTCCCAGCTCAGCATTGCTGAAGACTTTGCCGCATTGTGTTATGGTCATTGAGGTAACGATAAAGGGTGGAAATGGTCCCCCTATCTCTAGACCCCTCATGACATAAGTTTTCAAATGGTGTTCTGGCCTCCTCTCCATCCTGAGTAAGAATGTTGGCAAAGAAGTGGAGAATCTGTAAGTATTTATAAAATTCAGAGTTGGGGAATGCGAAGGTATTTGGAGGTATTCAAATGTTCAAATGGAGGTGCCTTGTAGAAATGAGTCTAAGGTTACCAGGTGATTGTGCGAGGAGAAATGTGTCTCCTAAAGCAAAAGAACACTCGCACCCAGTAATTTATAGGAACAAAAGGATTTCCTACTTTTGTGCAGTGAGTTAAAACCTTTAAGGTTATGGGAGATCACTTTAAGGCCCATTTTAGAATAATGTAATATAGCAAAAGGATAGAGGCTCTGAGGATCTCTTCTTTGATCAGAAAATCCTTAAGGCACAGCACAATATCTCTCTGGGTTTTTCAGGAGGAAGTTTACCTCTTTTACCACATCCCCTAAAGCACATATCTGGCATAGAAGGGTAGAGTATTTTAACAGGGGTGTAGTACCATCTGGTGTGGAGTTTAACTACAGTCTCTTTGAAGGCAACTGAACATGTGCATTTATGCATGTTGGACACCATATCAAGCCTATCTTCTGCAGAGTGCTCTTGGCCCATTTCCATCTCCCAGCTCAGCATTGCTGAAGACTTTGCCCTGGTGTGATGGTCATTAAGGGTAATGATAAAGGGTGGAGATGGTCCCCCTATCTCTAGACCCCTCACGACATAAGTTTTCAAATGGTGTTCTGGCCTCCTCTCCATCCTGAGTAAGAATGTTGGCAAAGAAGTGGCGAATCTGTAAGTATTTATAAAATTCAGAGTTAGGGAATGCAAAGATATGTTGGAGGTATTCAAATGATCAAACGGAGGTGCCTTGTAGCAATGAGTCTGCGGTTACCAGGTCGTGTGAAGACCAAATGTCAAATTCCATACCTGTGTTGAAAGCTGCGGGAAACTTCCAATTGGGGGGGTTTAGAAAGCAGCATGAACTTTTTTTTATATAAGGTCCAAAGGTAGAGGGACTGTCTCACTATGCTGTTAAGAGGAGCAATATCTCTCGGGCCAATAGACTGTGACCATAGGAGGCCTGGAAGGTAAAAAGGCTCAATCAAAATCCTTTCAAATTGGAGCCACGGTATGAGAGTTGGGGGAGTGTGCCATTGTGCTAATTGTGTTAATTGTGCTGCTAGAAAATATTTCCATAAATCCGGACAACTGAGGCCCACCTAGCTTGGGCCCTATACATTAGTGAACAATTCAGGCGGGGCTTCTTGCTCTGCCAGATAAATCTGAGCAATTCAGCCTGTATAGTCTCTATGGTTGTGCGGGGTACATGGTGGAAGAGCTCTAAAATAGAACAACAATTTCGGGAGGATAGACAACCACTTAATGTTGGAAAAAGCCTGTGGGTAGTTGTGTGCATACATCTGCTTTAGTGAGGGGGCCAAGCAAATTCCTAAGTATTGTAGGGTGCCTGTGCTCCAGGAGAATTGAAATCTATTCTTAAGGGCAGTCAGTAACGGTAGTGGGATATTAATCGGCATGGCAGTACATTTAGATGGGTTCACTCCTAAGCCTGATATGTTGTGGAAGGTGTCTAAGGTGGTGAGAAGGTTGGGTAAGGAGATCAAGGGGTCAAATAGGAACAAAAGGACATCATCCGCATATACACTTTGTTTAAGTTATTGTCCATATTTGATATAACCTCTGATGTTTGGGTTGCAGGTGATAGAGAGGGATAGGGGTTCTATTGTGAGGGCAAATAGAAGGGGTGATAGAGGGCATCCTTGTCTTGTACCTCGACCAAGGGAAAAATAATCAGAGTTACACCCAGGGAGCTTGATTCCTGTACGGGGCTGATGGTAAAGGGCCTGAAAACCATTAACAAATTTGCCTGAAAATCCAAATTTAGATAAGATAGTATCGAGGAAGGGCCAGAGAACGCAGTCAAAAGCCTTGTTTATATCAAGGCTCAGAAACAAGACCTTACGAGAGTTAGTATCTGCGTCTTGGATGATGTTCGATGCCAGGCATATAATATCTGTAATTTGATGGGTTGGTATAAAACAGGTTTGGTCTGGGGAAATCAAGGAAGTAATCACTGCTACTAGTCGGTCTGCTAGGATATGACCAAAGATCTTCAAATCATTTTAATTGCTGATATGGAGCGATAATTTTGAGGGAGGGTGTGGTCTTTGCCCGGTTTTGGGATCAAGGACATATTTGCTAAGATCATATCTGTGGGAAATGGGTCGCCGTTTAGTTTTGCCATTTTGGGTATTAGTAGTCCTGCAAAGTTTTTATAATACAGTGCTGTACAGCCGTCAGGGCCCAGAGCTTTAGAAGGTTTTAGGAAGGAGATAATGAAGGCTATCTCCTCTTCTGTATAAGGTGCATTTAGAGATTGTAGTTGTTCGTCTGTGAGCACTGGCAATTGGAGGGTGTCAAGCCATGACTGGGGGGTAGAGCCCAAAATGGCTGGCGGGTCAGCAAGAAGCTTTTGATAGAATGAAGAGAAAATTTTCAAAACCTCTTTCGGGTGGGAAGTGATATTACCATCAGAGCCTCAGAGTTTATAGGAATGTGACGGCTGGATCGATTGTTTTAGATTTCTCGCAGACATAGCCAAAGCCAAATTGCTGTGCAAGAGGAAACAGGCTCTGGACCAGCAAAGGGACTTTTCCGTTTGCTCCAAGTGCAAAGTATCCAGAGCACTTCTTTTTTGGTTGATTAGAAGCAGAAAATCTTGAGTTGGGGTTCGGCTATGCTGATGATAAAGCCTATCTAGTTCCAACGTAAGGGAATGTATGTCCTGCAGTTTTTGGCTATTGCCATGAGGTAGCCCCTCAACACCATCTTGTGGGCCGCCCATAAGGATGCGGGAGAGATTCCTTCCACATCATTATGAATGAAGTACTATGTGATGTGGTCTGATATTTGGGTAAGCACTACGGGGTCTGTGAGTAGGGAGTCATTAAGACGCCAGGCTCCTAGAGCCGGAGAAAGGCCAATGTGGGAAAAGTGGCAAGACACAGTATGATGGTCTGACCAAGGGCAAGTGTGAATTTTGGCTGAAGTTGAGTTTGCGACTAAGACTAAGGGGAGCAGTAAATATAGTCTAACCGAGAATAGCTGTCATGGGGATGGGAGTAAAAGGTGTATTCTAGGGCCCCTACATTATGCGCTCTCCAGGTGTCAAGCAATTGATGTGACCTAAGTAGGTGTTGGAGTGACTTTGGAAAGGCATTAGCCGATGTCACCGTGTGACTTCTGTCCAGGCCTGAGTGAGCTACCAGGTTAAAGTCACCGCCCACCAACAGGTGGGGCAATTGGTATTTATCTAATGTCTGAAAAAAAAGTTTTAAAGAAAGAGGCCTGGAACTCATTCAGGGTGTACATAGAAGCCATAGTAATTCCCTTGCCCTGTAGTGAGCCTTTAACAATTACAAAGAGACTGCCAGAGTCTCTATAGGTTTGTTGTACATCAAACATAACCAAGTTTCTAATGGGTATGGCTTCACCCCGCGATTTGGACTTGTAAGTGGTGAAGTAACATGGGTTAAAGCTGAAAATCTTTTTCTGAGTATGATAGGTGATTGTGCATATGAACATCTGCTCCCAGTAATTTATAGGAATGAAAGGCTTTCCTACTTTTGTGCGGTGAGTTAAAACCTTTAAGGTTATGGGAGATCACTTTAAGTCCCATTTTAGATTAATATAATATAGTAAAAGGATAGAATGGAGTACAAACCGTGGGGTATGTGCAGGGACCCTGTGGCTAAACCCTATGCTAACCATAAACAGTAATAGTAGGCAGCCAATGCAAGTACAGTGCCATTTATTATGCATTTCAAATACTGTAGCACAGGAAGCAGAGGAATGGGTATGCAGAGCGAGGCAAAAAAGACAAAAAAGAGTAGAAAAAGATTGCATAGTAACTTGAAAAATAAAAATAATGTAGAACATGTCAAATCTTGGCAGCATATTATCAAAAGGGGTCAGGGGAGTAGTCATCCTCCTGACCAAATTATTTTTTTTAACACGGACCAAAAGGTCCAATACTCTAATAAAGTGGAACAGTCAGTCTGGGTAGTCATGAGACTATTAGATAATCAGTACCTGGAAGGGGTCCACTCCAGGTGATCCAATTGTAACAACTATAAGGTACCAACAGAATTAGAGTAGGGGGACAATCAAACGGGTGCAACAGAACTTCAGCACAGTTCGGAGGTGAACAAATATCAACTGAGAATGTTAGTTAAATGAATTTGCCAATGACTGTGTTGTTACAGGGAATGCAACAGAAGGCCACTGTTAATGTTGACTACAACGATCTCTCCTGGGGGAGGGTGTAGCCCATATAGCAGAGAAACGTGGAGTGGATGGCATCCTTGGATGATCTGCAGCGTTGATGAGTCCCAACTTTACCAAAAAATCTTTTCCTTCCGGAATTGTAGTAACCGTGTAGGTGGTGCCATTGTGTGGAACCTGCAATTTGAAGGGAAATCCCCAGCAGTATCGGATTCTAGCTGCTTGGAGCACAGTGGTTATTTCCTTTATCTTTCTGCGTTTATTCAGGGTGGTAGGTGAGAGGTCTGGATATATTTGAACAGGAGTGCTATCTAGCTGAATATGTGGGGTATTGCGTGAAGCTCTGAGGATCTCTTCTTTAATCAGAAAATCCTTAAGGCACAGCACAATATCTCTCGCAGGATTTTCAGGAGGAGGTTTAGGGAGTAAAGCTCTGTGAATCCTGTCACAGGTAAAGGCTGAGGTTAGTGAGTCAGGGAGAAGTGACGGAAACAGCTTTTGTATGGCAGGGAGCAGCTCTGTCACTGTCTCTGGTATCCCACGTACTCTCAGATTATTACGCCCATACCTGTTGTCCAGGTCTTCAAGGTGGGCTTGTAGCTGTAGCACTGATTCATAAAGGGATTCTTTCTAAGGTCAGAATATGCCAGACTGAGCTCATCATGCTTGGTTTCCAGCAAATCCATTCTGTTTCCCAGAGTAGCAATTATCTCCCATGCAGTGCACTGGTGAAGAGTCTGCGGGTTGTGCGCTCGCCTGAGCAGTTCCTGGCTGGGTGCTATTTTGGGCCATGTTGCTCTGCTCCCTGACCCAGAGTAGATAGGTCATCAGGGATATTTGTGCTGGTTTATTTTGGCTGTGTGTTCCGCCAGGGGTGCGGGGTAGTTACAGGCATAAATCACTGCTGACAAGCCCTGGGGAACTGGTGTTTGTCTCTGTCGCTCACAGAGCTTTTATCCCCTGCTTTGTCCAGCTTTGCGCCACGAATGCGCCCCTGACAGGTGGTTTTTAAAGGCTTTTTTTAGACATACTAAATAATGTAGAGGTAGAAAACATTTTATGAGTCAGCATACACATAACTACATTAATGCACAAGCCATGACATGATCAGGGGGCCTTATCCGGCCCCAAGCAGGTGTGTCATTGCTGGTCAGCAATGACAAGAGCAAATGGGTTTGGAGAATTAGTACTGTATCTGTTGCACTTCTTACAGGCTCGCCTTCAGTTCATGCGAGGTGCTGTAGTGAATTTGTGGATGGCACCACAATAAAATTATAGGAAAATAAGGATCTTCATCAGCACATCTTGGTATAGTGATAATCTTGTCCTTTATTTGCATAAAGCAAAAGGCATCACAGGTCTACGTTTTGGGACCTCCCTTGGTTTTGCCTTGAAAAAGAGATCCTGCAAGGTTCTGAGAAGTTGTCCTGTGATGCCTATTGCACCAAGGTATTCTGGTGAAGATATTTATGTAGCCGGGAGCTGGCTGAATTGTGTGTTCCCCCACTTAAATATTAACATTTTAGGAGTTGAGGGGGGGGCTTTTTTGAACTGTCTAGGAAAGTTCAGGGATTTTAGGAACTGTAAAAGTGGGATAAAGGGGACCACTGGCTGTCTGCTGACCACCTAGAGAGGCCACACCAGCGAGGACTTCATCCTGTGACTGTGTGTAGACACTTGTGACCATGCAGCATTAGTGACACCTACAACACCTGCACCACTGCCACCAGGAGACTGGAGCATTCATCTGGCAGTGGCTCCTATCACTGCTTGATGGAGGCTTTGGAGAGAGACCAAGGGGGCCCCTTTCATCATAAACATCTGCAGCTGTAGCAGGGGCATACCACAAAAATTTGATAAAGTGTGGGGCAGTTGGATGAATAGTGAAACTACGGTGGCGGATTGAGTGGTACCTAATGGAATATGCTTTTAGTGGGTTTTAACATGTATGTAACTATCTGACATATCCTAAAGTTTTCATTGACTGATATTGTGAAAAGGAGGCCTAATTAATATTATCCTATTTTTTATTTTTACTGAGCGAAGGTCTGGAGGGAGGAGGAGTGAGCCAATGCTGAAGAACTGTAAATAGTTTATTTTGTGTGTGGCCCAAATGGGTCTTGTATGTACTTGTTATGGTATGTTAAAAAAGCAATAAATAAAACTTTTCAAAAAAAAAAAAATCTGCAGCTGTATCATAGTGAGAGGGATATCTGCCCATTACTGATATTGTTAACAGAGACTGATCCACTGAGAGCAGGATGCCAACTAGACATGTGCATTCGTTTTCATTCGAATGCATTTTCGTCCGAATTTCGGGTATTTGCGTTATCGTTTTAACAAACGATAACGAACGTGCAGAATCCAAAAACCGAAAGATCCGACATAAACAAATGCTTTATTTTCTTTTTGTTGTGACAACAGTTCAATATAGATAGAAGATTCGACATGACGCTGACAATAGTGATCTGTGTCCATCGAACCTGTGGTTACATGTGCCTAACCTTAGTTCTATTAGTCCAAGATTATTCTACATAGAGAGAAAAGATTCAACATTATAGAGACAATAACAAAAAAGGTTGAATGTGCCTAATCTAACTCTATTAGTCCAAGATTATTCGAGAGAAAAGATTCGACATGAAGATTCGAAGAAGCAGTCGCCGCGAGCGGACATTTGTGGTCAAATGCTCCGTCCATAGGCTATGGAAGAATTCTAATGTTGGTTGACTAGTAATAATAATTAATAAATATAATTATTACTAGTGTCATACAACATTAGAATTCTTCTATAGCTTGTAGGCGGAACATTCGACCAGAAATGTAGGATTGCGGCGTCGTACAGTTTAGCTGCTCCGTCGAATCTTCTTAGAACATTCGACAGACACCATGAGCCTTCAATGACAGATTCGACCTTAATTATTTCGGATTTTCAGATGAATGCAGTTTTTAACTAAACTAAATAAATAAAAACGAATTTCGGGAGTAACTAAATAAATCTATTTTTCGGACGAAAATGAAATTCCGAAATGAAATATTTCAGTGTGCACATGTCTAATGCCAACTGCACCCAGTGCATACCGCATCCATACCAGCCTTACACTGCATCTCTACTAAACCTTTACTGCACCCATATCAACTCTTCATCACTGTATGCTGAACTGTGACTGCTTCTGACCCATGCCTACGCTATATCTGTCAAGTCTAAAAAATACCTATAGCACACATCTACTACATGCAGGTTCATTAGGACCTTTGTAAAGTGCACCAATGTTTAAAGGGCCCCAATGATATCCAGTAGAAGAAACATCCTAAGGACTGCCCTGGTCACATAACCTGCCCACAAATCCCCTTCATCCCCCTATACCCATTCTTGTCATCGCTAAATCTGACAGTGCTCACCGGATGGTTTTAAGCCTAGCATAGCTGTCATTAGTACACTCTGGCTGTATAGCTCCTGTGGTTTATAGAATGTCATATTACTGTTCACTTCTGCACTTCTGCAGGGTGGTATTGTTACTGTTTATGTTGATCTGGATGGCAAGTGTTCTTCTATGCCTTGTCTTTAATATGAGTCACTCTGTATGGTAAGTTGTGTTATTACCCTTATTTTTTTTTTTTTTTTGCTAGCTTTATTGGGCGACAATATACTATTATTACTGTTAGGTTTGCCTTTACTAATTGTTTGGTGCCTGTTTCTTTAAAATAGCATTGTTGCTGGGTTATTAAAGCGATTGTCTGTGATTTCCTGTGATCTTGGATTTTTGTATATTTATGTGTCAGCGGGGCTGAGGCCTTTGAGAAGGTTGGGGCCTGCAAGAGAGTACCCATCTTAACCAGTGGCTCCTTTGGGGGTAGTGTTACACTTATTTTCCTATAATTTGGTTTAAAGACTTGTATTTTGCTCAGTTTTGCCAGAAGGGACCATAACTTGAGTCCTTTTTCAGCCTTATTTCCAAAAGTACAGCAATGTTTTTCATCCAGTCACTACACACAATCTACATCATGTCAAAAATGTTTTAATTACATAGCTTTTTAATCCTCCACCCCGATAATTAATTTGGCACATTGTAATGGTCAGCGTCTGTTTACAAAAGCAGAGTATGAAGAAGAATAAGCATAGAGCTATCAGAGTAACTAGAAATGTGAGAGCCATTCTGTTCTTAGCTTGGATGACAGGAAAATGCAGTAATTGACTATCCTTTTGGTTATTCACACAATCTGTTATCTGCTACGGGGTACATATGTGTCAGATCTACATAATAAAAACAGACATGTCAACAGGCACTGTAATATTAGAAAAAAACTTGAAGTATTCATGGGACACTTCAAAGCCAGTTATCAAGACATCAAGTCAAATTCATCTCATGGTTCAGTTTTTAATTAACATACCCACAAAGGCTTTGTGTTTCTGTACTGTCAAACAGAGACAGTTTATTTTAGATCTGTGCTGTCAGCTCCTGTCAAAGCTCCAGACAGTGCCAGTCAAAACTGTTATTAGAATATGAACCAGCACTGTTTGAACTTCCCTTTGGACAGTCTTATGGTGGATTGAAAATCTCCATCCCTTCTTATATCTATAACAATACAGACAGTACCAAGCAGCAAAAACATTTTTAATTAATATGGCATCTAAAAACTAAAGAAGAAGATTATAAGGATCTAAAATATAAAGGCTATCATAAACTGAAGTGATATATTAATCCACAAAGTACAGCAATCACAATATATTGACAACAGTTGAAGGATGAATGGACTGGTTGCTGTTGGCATAGCCTGTGTGAGTCCGGTCTACTATTTCACTAGAGATTGTTCACAATGTGTAATCTTTGGCAGCACTCTAGGGGAACATGAAGAAAATAAATAGCATAGGTGTGTGGGATTTCAAAATGATGCACTGAAAATGATCACTTCTTTCAGATAAGAAAAAAGACCTAAATGGAATTTGTAAGTATACCTCTGAGCTGGTCCTGAGGGTGTGAAGTGTAACAAGGTGGCTTCAAGGGGGAGTGGCGGATTTTAATACAGGCAAGCATCCAGCCATGTAGGCATTGCTAAGGGCACCAAGCAAGGTCTATTTATTTTTAAGAATTGCTGTATGAAAGTCACAGCATTTGCACATCCTTTTAGACAACAAACAGATGCTGACTCCCTGAGGAAGACTTAAAAAGTCGAAATGCGTCAGTACTTTTCTTTTTTTGCATCTGTCATTACCATTGTTCCAAGTTTGCACTATACATAGTCCTAGCTATCATATTTTTTTATTATTATTTTATGATGTGTTACACTGTTCCCACTCTTCTAGGGGTTCTTTTAATGTTGTCTTAATAAAATGTTGTCCCTTTAGCTACATATTTCAAATTTTCCTCAGTATATATATATATATATATATATATATATATATATATATATATACTGTCCAGGCATAAGGTTGGATTATAAGCACATATCCCCAAATGGGACAAATCTCAACAATAAGGTTCATGCATGTTGTATGAGACTTTTTTAGTAATTATAAAATGTCTGTTATCCTTTTAAAAGAATTAATTTTTTAATAAACTTTGTACATCTTTAATCAATATTTTGGTTTGTGCCTCTAAAGTCCATATCTATTGGTTGTATGTTTGTGACTTTAATAGAAATGCTGAGCATGATTTTTCCAGAAAGTCTGTATTTCAGGAAAATACCTCATTATGACCACTAGATGGAGCAATGATCATAGGAAATAAACATATTACACACATTACAGAGATTATTCATGATGGCTGTGTGAATGTTCTGACATTCGTAAGGAGCATTTTTTTTATAAATAACCCAAAAGTGAACATTCTTGGAGCAGAATGGTCAGATGAGTGGAAAACATTGTAGCAATAGGGGCTGAGCGATGTGTCTCTGTGTGGCTTGTCACACTTCGAAAAAATAGAGAGAAGAAAAAAAATACAAAGGGAGACAGCAAAGCCCTCTATGATTTAGTAATTAATTGCTAAATGAAGGGATAAATACTATATGGTAAAAATAGTGGATATTACCTAAGACTGGTTACAATAGACTGTGTAAATGATGATGCAGCCTGCAACTTGAGCTTGTGGAGACAATAAGGGGAATTCATTAAAGTTGCTTTGACACTTTTCTGATGATAATTTCTCTTGTTAATGTGTTGTGCCTAATTTAAAAACATCTGCAAAAGTTTTGGTTCTGACGGTGACTTGTGTGCCAAATGTAGGTAGTCCTAAACTACTCCACTTTTCATTGTGGTGCAACACCTGCGCCAAACTCAAAAAAAAAATAGACAGTTCACATCTTATGAAGATAGAGTTAATTAAGACCAATCTTCCTTTGGCGTACATAGACAGATTTCACACGCATTCTAAAATTCAAGTACAAGTTCTAGACAGTAGACATGTGCATTCGTTTTCATTCGAATGCATTTTCGTCCGAATTTCAGGTATTTTCGTTATCGTTTTAACAAACGATAACGAAAGTGCAGAATCCTAAAAATGAAAGATCCGACATAAACAAATGCTTTATTTTAATTTTCGTTGCTACAACAGTTCGATATAGATAGGAGATTCGACATGATGATGACAATAACAATCTGTGTCCATCAAACCTGTGGTCGAATGTGCCTAACTTTAACTCTATTAGTCCAAGATTATTCTACATAGAGAGAAAAGATTCGATGTAGGGGAGAAAAGATGAATAAAAATAATGATGAATGTTATTGGCTGATTGTAACCAAAGAGGAGGAGCAGTAAAATAGCTAGAACTAAGTACACACGTACTTTGGCTTATGGTGTCTGCTGAAAGTTCTAAGAAGATTCGACGGAGCAGGTAAACTATACGGCGTCGTACAGTTTAGCTGCTCCGTCGAATCTTTTAAATTTTTTTAACGAACAACGAAATAAATAAAAACGAATTTCGGGATTAACTAAATAAATTTATTTTTCGGACGAAAACTAAATTCCGAAATGAAATATTTCAGTGTGCACATGTCTACTAGACAGATACCTAAATTTGGCGCACGCTGCGTCACTTTTAGAATGTAAAAGGAGGGAACATCCATTTGGGCCCGCCTCCTTCCCACTCAAATTTCAGGCTATTTTTGTGAGGTAATATAGGTTACAGTAATTTAGGTTACTGTCTCTGTAAATATATGAGATATGAAAATTTCAACCAATTAAAAGCTTTGGAAGCTTCTAGAATTTCTGGGAGCCCTATAAATATAAAGAATTTACAGTGTTTATTCACAGTTGGTCAAGCCTTGGCAAAAGAGCTATAATACTTCTCTTTAAGGCTTGACCATGAAGACCCTCCTCAGGGAGATTCTGGAGAGAGAGGAGAGTGGTGGGGGAGATGACTGGCTGCAGAGATGCCTAGCATTGGCTGAGGGAGAAGTTCCAGGACCCCTAGCCGAAGAAGGAGCAAAACAAACGAAAGAGTCACCTGGGAGAGCATCGCCAGAAGCCCCTGCAGAAGGAGGAGATGTTCGGTGCCACAGACCGAGGAGCCGAACGCCGGAGAGAAAAGGGTTGGTGTCTGCATGTCAAGCGGTTCAGAGGAGCCCAGCTGAGAGCGCGTCGGGGTCAAGACAGATCGAGCGATGTGACGTGAACTCGGAGGCGGGACCAGAGGCAGAATGGGAGGCGGCGCTGGATGCAGCTAGCAATGTAAGCAGTGCTGTTCTGCCTATTGTTTCACAGGCTGCTGAAGGCAATTATACTCCTGTGGTTACAGGTGAGTCCAGGCCCAGACTGGGACAAAAAATAGACCAGTGCATTTTAGGCTGAGCAGCCCATTTTTTTTTCATACAGATTAGCGAAGCATGACATATTTGTTATTTAACCAAACCCCCCCTCGGGCCCCCTCCTATCACAGTGCTCTGCCAATCGTAAGCAGCCGAGACATTTCATGGTCTGCAGCTGCACATATACAAGAGGAGTGTATATGTGCGGCTGCGGGAAAGCTCAGGATAGTTCAGACTAGGATCCAAACACGCCTGAGCTCACCCCTGCCAAGAGCTGGCTTTAAGGCCTCAGCCTGGGTTCACACTACTGCAGTGTGAGACACAACGTGTAATTTTCACAGGAATCACAGCACATTCCTGTGTGAATTACATGTGATGTCTCTGGGGTGCGATTTGAGCCATGGATTTGTATGGCTCAAATCGCACTGCATTCACACCAAACTGGTGCAGGACCCTTTATTGTTTACACCAGAATCAGATTGCATGGGTGTTCACACCCATGCGATCCGATTCGGCAAACTGCGCTGCATTTTGCAAACCGATTGCGGGGTGTCGTTAACTTAACATACACTCTGCAATTGGTTCACATGGACAGGTTGAGATTTATATGCAGTGCTGAAACCGCAGCAAATTTACTCTGGATTTGCACCACATCTAGTGTGAACCCAGGCTAAGAGATAACAGTTAATTTTAGGGCACATTAAAAATATATGACCCACAATGATATATAATGTAATCCAAAAGGTGTCCTGCATTTAAAGTGTATATATGATTTTTTTGTTAACACTGCACTTACCCAGCCAGTACTAAATATACCACAATTACAAACATAAAAGAAAAAAAAATTATATATACACTTTAAATCAGTGGCGGCTGGTGCTCAAAATTTTTTGGGGGGGCACAAACAAACTGAAAAATTCTGGAAAAAAGTGCCATCAATTGCAGCCTCACTGTGCCCATCAAACACAGCCACTGTACCAAACGCAGCCACTCTACCCATCAAACGCAGCCACTTTGCCCATCAAACACTACCACTGTGCCCCAAATGTTGCCACTGTGCCCATTAAGTGTTGCCACTGTGCCCATTAAGTGTTGCCACTGTGCCCATTAAGTGCTGCCACTGTGCCCCAAGTGCTACCACTGTGCCCATTAAATGCTGCCACTGTGCCAATTAAATGCTGCCACTGTGCCACAAATGATGCCACTGTGCCCCAAATGTTGCCACTGTGCCCATTAAGTGTTGCCACTGTGCCCATTAAGTGATGCCACTGTGCCCCAAGTGCTACCACTGTGCCCATTAAATGCTACCACTGTGCCCATTAAATGCTGCCACTGTGCCAATTAAATGCTGCCACTGTGCCACAAATGATGCCACTGTGCCCCAAATGTTGCCACTGTGCCCATTAAGTGTTGCCACTGTGCCCATTAAGTGATGCCACTGTGCCCCAAGTGCTACCACTGTGCCCATTAAATGCTGCCACTGTGCCCATTAAATGCTGCCACTGTGCCACAAATGATGCCACTGTGCCCATTAAATGCTGCCACTGTTCCCCAAGTGCTGCCACTGTGCCACAAATGTTGCCACTGTGCCCATTAAATGCTGCCACTGTGCCACAAATGCTGCCACTGTGCCCCCTGCCCGCTGTCTGCCCGGCCCTTACCTTGTCTTGGGTGGGCAGCGGGTGACGGCGGCGAGCGATGTCCTCCATTTCTTCCTCGATGTCGTCTGTTCTCCCGCCCGCTCCTCCTGTCGTCCTCTCCTATGATTGGATGCCTAATAGGCATCCAAACACAGCGCCTGTCGTTTTAGCCAATCAGGGGACAGGTAACACAGACCTGGTGCACCTGATTGGCTGAGAGGCGGGTCAGTGTTAGCAAAGCGAATTCCTTCGCTTTGCTTACACACAGCTGAGTGAATAGTGAATGCATAGCATTGCGCTCTATGGCTCTAACCGGGCGCTTCCAAAAAACAACCCTGCTGCTGTAATTCAGGCGCTTGGCGCTTGTAAAGGGGGAATAGGGGGTGTCAGCAGCGACCATAGATAGATTCATGCAATGCATGAGTCTATCTATGGTGATTAGAGCGGGGGGCGGTGCTCCTGCGCCCTTTATGGATGCACCGCCAATGCTTTAAATGCAGGACACCTTTTGGGCCCAAGAACTGTCCCTCTCTCACACAATGTTTTACGCCTGCATTTACACACAGCATGATGAGAGCATACTTTGATGCTGAACTACCTGTGTTCAGCATCAGTCTTTACTGTGTAAAAGAGACCACTGACCAGGCCAAAGCATGCTCTCATCATGCTGTGTGTAAATGCAGGTGTAAAACATAATTTTTTTCAAAGAGGCATTACTTACTTTTTAGCAGTCTTGTCCAGGCCCTGGTATCTGTGGCTGCAGATACACCTTTGCGACTTCAGGCAGATGGGGATTCCTCCAGGCAGCTCCTCCGCCTTCATGGTCACCTGACCCCTTCATTTCTGCCCTCCTAAACTGAATAGTCAGACGGCCGCGGAGCTGGCCGTGGTGAGGCTGGGTGAGCGGCCCGACACACGGAGCAGCCTGGATGTCTTGGGAGTGGGCGGTGGGGACTGGGGACCCCGGCCAACAGGACATGGATGCGGCCCCCTCTGCGGAGCCAGCCGCGGACAGGCCGGCAGTGGGAGAGCAGGGCTGGCTCAAGCAGCTGCCTAGGAAGTCAGAGTCTGGCCCGAAAATGACATGTGGCCCGACAGCCCCGGCCCACCAGGCATATGCCCGGTGTATGGTTCTTCTCCTGTCTGCGAAAGAATTTTCTTTTCGTCATGACAGAAAATCTGATGATAAACAGGAGGATCGTAAATTTATTCCTAGATCTTTCTTTAACTGGTTACAAGGATACTGTATTTTTTACAGTTTGTTGGCTGAAAGGAAACCTGATTTATGTGGAGGTTTATTTCAACATCTTGAACAAGTATTGGAGGCCTGTAGGAATTTCAGTGGTATGGACTGGTTCCAATACGACAAATCTTTCCGTCAGAAATTGGCTATTCACCCCACTCTTAAATTAGGGATGAAAGATGTAGGTTTATGGCTCAATTTAATTGTTCCACAGAAACCTTCTACTCCTAGACAAAGTACGGTAAGTAATGTAACTTCAACATACAAGAAAGGTTTTTGCTTTTCTTATAACAAATCTCAGTGTAGGTGGAACACATCATTTCGATACAGACATGAGTGTTCTTTTTGCACAGGATCACATTCAGTTGTCAAATGTTATAAAAGGAACATGGCCTTACACTCACACAGAGAACATGCTAACAAAAGCTCACACTCTGGGGAACCTAGCAAATATGCTGCAGTGGTTGGGCAAATACCCAAACAAGGAGAAAGCTAGTTTTTTAACTCATGGTTTTTATTCAGGATTTCCTTTACTGTCATTTCAAGGTGAAGGTTGTTTGTTAGTAAAAAATTTAAAATCAGTTTATAAGGTTTGGATTTAGTTATAAAGTTATAATAGTTTGGAAAAAATTACAGAATGAATTGACTGAAGGTAAGATTGCCGGCCCTTTTACTGCTCCTGCTTTTAAAAATTTCAGGATTTCTCCATTAGGTTTAGTCCCCAAAAAAGATCCGAATAGTTTCAGGTTAATTCATCATTTATCTTTTCCCACTGGGAAATCATTAAATGATGACATAGAGGAATTTTTATGTTCTGTATCGTATGCTTCTTTCGAAGATGCAATTGAAAAAATTAAACAGGTTGGACATGGGGCCTTATTGGCTGAGGCCGATATTATATCAGCCTTTCAGATATTGCCAATAGCGCCAGAGGCTTTTAACTCATTGGGTTTTTTCTTTGACGGTTTTTATTTTTTCGACAAATGTCTTCCGATGGGTTGTGCACTTTCTTGTGCTTATTTTGAGGAATTCTCATCTTTTTTGCATTGGGTTCTTTCCATTCAGTCAAACAGGGATGGTATTGTACACTATCTTGATGATCTTTTATTCATAGGTCAAAAAGATTCTGATTTTTGTTTTAAATTATTAAGTAATTTTACAGAAATTTCAGCTTTTTTTGGGATTTCCCTTAGCTATTGAAAAAACTGTTCTTCCATGTACAGTTATCAAATTTTTGGGTATTCTTATAGATACCTCTTTATTTGAATTCAGGTTACCCACCCAAAAGACAGAAAAATTTATTTATATCTTTTTACGAAAAAAGATATAAAGAAATGCAATCGTTGTTGGGTCAGTTAGCATTGACGTCCAAGGTAATGCCGGTAGGCCGTATTTTTTCTAGACGTCTATACCTTTCTATGGCAGGCTTGAAATCTACGTTCTCTCACATTTGTTTAACATAGTCTCTTAAGGAAGATTTAGTAGTTTGGGCCAATTTTTAGAGGATTATAATGGGTGTTCCTTTTTTCAGGATGAGTTTTTTTTTTTTGCAGCAGACTTTTTTCTTTTTACAGATGCTGCTGGTTCTAAAGGTTTTGCAGCAAGAACACTGGTGTTGTGGTGCTTGGCCAAAGGCATGGATATCCAGAGAGTTGACTAAAAATATAGTGTAAATAATGGAAATTTGGGGTCAGTTTTTTGGTAATAAGGGCATCCTTATTAAAACTGATAATAAGGGTGTGCTTTTTGCGATTAACTGTTTATCTTCCAAATCATTACCTGTCATTAAGTTATTGTGTCACTTAGTCATTTTATGTCTTAAATGGAACATATGGATAAAGGCAAAATTTGCTCCAGGTATTGAAAATAATTTAGCTGACTCACTTTCTCGCTTTCAGATGAGTCGTTTCCGTCAGCTGCTTTCCAATGCAGATTTGGAGAGTCATCCTTGCCCAGTACATCAATGGGATTTGGTTTGAATTTGGTCACTCAAGCAATTAAGAATTCAGTAGCTCCTCAAACTTGGAAAGAATATTCAAGATCTTGGGAAAAATTTGAACATTTTTGTTTTCTTAATAATAATGTGTCCTTGTTTCCATCCGAAAATCTTATTTTATCGTTTTTGGAATCCTTGATGCGCCAGAATTTTTCTCCAAGTCACTTGGTCAAGTTATTAGCTGCTTTTGCTTTCTTTTGCCGCCTACAACATGTGCCTGCTTGTGGCAGTTACTTTTATGTTAAGCAGGCATTAAAAGGTTATAGGAGGGAAAAGTATAGGCCGGGTGGCAGGAGACCTATATCCATGGAAATTTTGGATAAAATCTGTAAGAGTACCTACGCTATTTGTTCTTCTGAATTTGAAGCGTTACTTTGCATATCTGCCTTTGTTTTATCTTTTTTTGGAGCATTAAGGATTTCTAAGTTAATACCTTCCAATAAGTTTAGTTTGTCTGGTTTACAGAAAGATCACATTATTTTTAGTGATATTGTATTAGGATTTTTATAAATAAATCTAAAACTGATCAATTAGGGAAAGGTCAGTGGTTGATTATCTCTCCTCGTGTTAAGGAGAGTATTTGTCCATTAATTACTCTTCGTCAATATTCAGCCATTCGCCCTCAGTTTTCAGGGAACTTTTTGCTGCATATGGATGGTAGCCCTCTTACTATTTTTCAGTTCAATACTGTGTTAAAGAAATGCCTTTGTGTGTTGGGTTTGAAAAAATTCAAGTTTACTTCACATTCTTTTCGCATTGGAGCAGCATCAGTGGCGCAGCAGAATGGCATGTCCAATGATGACATAAAGAAAATAGGTAAGTGGGGCTCCAAGTGCTTTAAATCTTACATTTGTCCTAATTTATTTATTTGATCTCTTTAGGGGTCCATAAATGTGTCTGGATCATGAGACACTCCTACATTTATTGGGCAAAGAAAAGAGCTGCACAGCGTATTTACTCAGAAAATCTATCGATGCCTCCAGATGAATTCAATGTGTTATGGAAAGGCATTTGAGGTCTTCGATGGTGTCAGCTTTATAATGTGTTAGCGTGATTAGTTTTAGATTGGCCTTTGCCTAATATTTTAAGTGTTCATGTTGGAGGAAATTATCTGTGTAAGATTAGAACTTTAGATTTATTTTTTCTAATGAAACATGATCTTCAGAGATTTCAGTTGAATTCCCCTAATACAGCCATTATTTTTTTTGGAAATTTTGCCAAGATTGCTCTGGTTTCCTTCTGGCCATAGCAAGGTCATGGAGAAGATTAGAAAAAGAGTGGAGTACTTTCTAAGTTTTTACTTATCATTTGGGGTTTTGCGTATCGGCATATTGATTTACAAGGTGGCATTCCAGGCTTTTATCGTCAGGATGGAATCCATCTGTCGGATATTGGCATCGTCATTTTTAACCGTGGTGGGTTGGGCCGGTTTTTGTTTTTTGCAAAAACAAATACCGGCTTGTGGGGACATTTAATGTGAATTTAATTAAATATGGCTTGAGTTCCAATAACTGAGCTTATAGATAGATTTCAGATTTACTTTAATAAAAAAGTTTTGCAATATTTACAATTTATTGCAAACCAATAAAGTGCTGTGGCCATTTATATGCCAATTATATTGTCTTTGTGTTTTTTCTTTAAGGCTGTATTTTTTGGGGAATGTTATGTTAATATATTTATTTTGAGGTGTGGGCTGCATGCAATCCCATGAATGTGAGACACTTTCATAAAATCTGTCTGTGCCACTCTTTACGAATTCCAAGGCATGTCTTCAAACAGATTTTCACATCGGTCTATGGTCATACTCAATGCTAAGGGAAAATTAACATTTTTCCTAACCATGAGAAGCATCAAAATGGTTAAGATGATAGTAGAGATGTACTCAAAATTTCCCAAAAACCGCTTGTGTAGCAGAGGCACCTATTGAAAGTGTGGTTTTTTAGATGGTGGGACAAGAAGTTACATAGGCTTAGTTCCTAAAAGTACAGTCCTTTTTATTGATTAATCTGTAAAAAATATCAATAATCGTGTAGCCAATGCCCACATCTTCTGATTTAGATTTAGGAATTTACTTTCAATTGATTTTAATTGAAGTTTTAACATTGGAAAAATAACATGGTACAGCAAAGACATATATCAATCAGATAATAAATCAACTGTGTGTTTCAGAGGTGCAGCAAAGCCAGAACAAACATGGTCCTACGTATAGAGTAAATTCAAGGAGCATTCTTCATTATTATTCGCTAAAGGACGGAACCCCTCAGTCCCAACACCCCTAATGGGAACTAACTGTGTTGGGGTCCGCGGAGTGTCACCCCTCCCCGGGAGCAGCTCACTCATCTATTGTTCGCTTCGTGGCTGTCTAGCCAGGGCCGCTCGTTTGGGGAGGACCTGTTTTAAGAACCATGCTGTACCTATAAATCAAGGCCAAGGCAATAAAGGGATAGCCAAGATAGAAAAGAGTATAGGGAGGAAAAGGAGAGAGAAAAAGAAAGGTGTTGATAAAGTGACATAAGACAGAGTGGTGCTCACTCCTCTGTGTTTAATTAGGAGGTGAAACACGGTTGGAAATGTATTTGGCCCACGGTTCCCAAACTGGGTCATTTCTGTCTACCGTGTCCAGAAGGATGCTGACTGTTTTTTTCCTGAGCCATAATCCAGGATATCTTTATTTTTGACTAACAAAAATGAGACTGTGGGTTGTTTCCCAGCTCAAGCTATTGTTATTTTAGTTCAGAGAAGGATGAACCTGATAAGATTTTAGGCTAATTTCGGTATACCCGGGTTGGAGAAGTTTAATAAAGCGTACTGTGTATTGTTTGGGATAGGTATATTCGTAATTTTCCTAATAATATGGAATATTTTGTTCCATAAATCCCTGATTTTGGGGCATTCTCACCAGATATGGATCATGGAACCAATATGTCTGGAGTTACGGAAGCATAAGGGGAATGCATTCGGGTAGATTTTAGCTATCAGCGTGGGAACCATATACCATCTCATTCAAATTTTTGAGTTAGCTTCAACTAGAGCTATGTTGAGAATGTCTTGTGAAGCAGCGACATAAGCTCTGTGCCACTCAGTTAGGGTCCATTCTTGTTGTAGATCAGTCTCCCATTCTCGCATAAAAAGCATTTTAGATACAGCTCTAGCAAGTGTCCGGTAAATCACCGTTATCCCCCCTCTGCTCCATGGCTTGACCACACCATAGTTCATATTCTGTGATGGATAGAGGTTTGTGAATGGAGAACCTTAGAGAACTGATAAAATGGGATATTTGTTGAAGTCTAAAACTTTCCGTCTCTGGCATGTCAAGTTTACTGGTGCAGTGGGCAAAGGTAAGAGGGCCTGTCGGGTTTACAAAGTGGCCGATCCTGTAAAGCCCCTTATCTAGCCACCATTGGAAGACTTTAATGTCCTGTCTGTTCGGAAAAATTGGATTTCTGAAAATGTGGGATAGAGGGTGCCAGTGGGAAATCAAGTACAAATTGTTTTTAAGGGAATCCCAAAGTGTTAAGGAATGAGAAAGTGTGGGTGCTGGGATGGCCGGTCTGGTCTTGGTTGAACACCAAAATATATAGTTTACAGTGTAATATGGGATAGCCTGCCGTTCCATATGCACCCAATCAGGGTGAGCGATTTTAGAATATGTAGTGGATAGTTGGGAAAGTTGAGCTGTTTGATATAGTACCAGAGTATGTTTGGCACACCCACCCCGCCCTGGTCTCTGCTGCGGAAGAGAGCCCCCTTGGCAATTCTGTGCCCTTTGGCGCCCCATATAAACTTTCCGATTTTCGATTGGAAATTCCGGATACGGTCCTTAGGGATGAGGATAGGTAAGGATCTGAAGAGATATAGGATGCGGGGTAGTAGGGTCATTTTCACAGAGTTCCCCCTGTCTAGCCAGAAATGGCCCAGTTTGTCCCATGTTGAGAGATCTTCCTCCATTTTGCGAAAGATTGCAGGGAAGTTGGCTGAGTAGAGTTTATCTATAGTCGCAGTCAAATTAATCCCTAAATAGGGGAGCTCTGTCACTGTCCACCCGAACCTAAAGTTTCTTTAGAGACCAGCTGAGCTGGTAGATTAATATTGAGAGCTAAAGATTATGAATAATTGATACGAGTCCCGAGACTTTGCCAAAATCATCCAGCACCCTGCATATAATAGGAAGGGAGGTGATTGGCGAGGATATAAAGAGCAAGATGTCGTCGGCGAACAAAGCGCATTTGTGAGATTGTGGTCCGCATTGTACTCCTTGTATGTCAGGGTTGTCTCTGATGGAAATGGCCAGGGTCTCGATGATCAAGACAAAGATTAACAGGGATAAGGGGCACCCCTGTCTCATACCGTGGAGGATTGGGAAGGAATTCGAGTGGTATCCCTGCATCTTAATTTTCGCTTCCGAAGTAGAATACAGAGCACCTATTATGTTCATAATGAACTCACCAAATCCCGATTTTTGCAGGGTAGGGACCAGAAAAGACCATGAGACAGAATCGAACGCCTTCATAAGATCCAGCGAAAGCAGAAAACCCTTTTGTTGGGGGCCTCCATCCTATCCCGATTCCAAGAGCGAAACAACGTCGATAGCCCTCCTGATCTGGTCCGGCTCCTATCACCCGGGAATAAAGCCAACTTGGTCCTTACGAATGTAAAGGCCAATAAAGTTGGAAATCCTGTCAGCTATAATTTTTGTTAGAATTTTAAGATCATTGTTGATCAAGGATATTGGCCTATAATTGGAGGTGCAACTGGGGTCCTTTCCTGGCTTAGGATCGGAGATGATTAAAAAAGAGAGCTAAGTATGGGGAGAGTATTGGGGAGAAATGCTTATAATACGGAACAGAGAAGCCATCAGGGCCTGGGGCCGAGTTATTTTTAAGGTTTTTGATGACCTGTGCTACTTCTTCCATTGGAATCGGAGCCTCTAACTCGTCCCTGTGCTGTTCCCTGATTTTCGGGATCTTCACCGATCCCAAAAAGGAGACTATGATGTCGGGAGATGGTTCCTTCCCCATCTAAAGGTGGAGGCATTAAGTCTCCAGTGGAATCCTGGACATTGAATTGAACCGCCGTTCAATGTCAGTAGGAGAAGGGAGTGGTCCAAACAGGCAGAGTCCCTAATGTCTGACCTATGCACCAGCGGAACATATTGTTGTAGAATAAAAAATGGTCTATTCTACAAAAGGATTAATGCGGGTTGGAGTGGTGCTTATAGTTCCGTGCCCTTGGATTAATTTCCCTCCAGATATCCACCAAACCATGATGGAATATCTGTCTGGCCACATTAAGACTGTGCCTGGTAGGCGAACCCGGTTTTTGCCTGGGGGACGGGTTTTATCGATTCCCGCATCGAAGGCTAGGTTGGAGTCTCCTCCATAAATGACTAGGCCTTCAGTAAGTGGTGCTAGTGTGTGGAAGAGGGATTTAAAGAACTTTGTCTGCCCCTTGTTTGGCACATAACATGAAATGAGGAAGTAAAGTTGTTCGTCTATGAGGACCTTCACCAGCAAAAATCTACCCTCCGGCTCCTTGAATTCAGATACCAGGGAGAACTGAGTTTTGCCAGAAAAGAACAGGCCTACACCTTTGGTCTTATTGTCAGAGTTTGCTAAATAAAATCTGGGGAATTTGGCATGAATTAATGAAGGGGTATATGATTTAGGGAAATGTGTTTCCTTCAGGAATAGTATGTCTATTTTTTGGGCATGATAATGTTGGAAGATTTTCCTTCGTTTCACAGGGGAATTAAGTCCCTGAACATTGTGGGTGGCAATGCGTAGAGCTGGTCTACGTGTGGTGGGGTCAGCCATGGAGCAGTATAGAGGGGCAAGCGGGCGATCCCCGACCACCTACCTTCGTATCCAGGGTTAGTTCCAGTGCTTGAGCTGCAAAGGAGCTAGACCACATCCGTCACTGAAAGAAAAATTAGAAAGGTGAAAGAGAGAAAAGAGAGAACGGTGACAGGGAAGAGAGATGGTAAAAATAAGCTCCGGGGGAGAGGGGAAATCATACCCGCCCCACCTGGAGATACAATCGTGGTGTCAGGGATTTCCCAACCAGGAGCGGAAAAACTGAAACGGTTAACAGCTCCGAGTACGGGAGGAGGTGTATTGAACCCGCTCCCTCCTCTGCGCCCCTAAATTCTAACTAGGAAAAAACAAGATAAAGTTAAAAGTACAAGCAATCAGGGTGTCTGCTCCATATAACCTCAAACAGATAGGTCAGAAACCAGGGGTAAATCAGGGTGTGGGCAAGGGATTTGGGGTGTGCAAGAGAACAAGTAACATACAACTTGGGACTGTGATCCGCGAATCTGGTCGTGAACCAGCCATGGGAGCCTGGATGGGGAAATCGGACAGAACATAGGGAGAAGGGAGGAGGGGAAGAGAAGCCCAATGGTTAGTTACTGATCTGCACCAATGGTGGTGGGAGGGGGCTAAGAAAGTTCCCACTAGGTGCTCGATGCTAGTGCCCCTGGTCCAGAAAAAATGGGAGAAAGTAAATCTGAAGAAATTTTGCTTTGTTTGACAGACTAGATATGACTGGTCGGTCGAATTTGGGTGATGTGTAGGGAGCCCAGGAATTCTCAGGAGGTGCCATGGCCAAGGAAAGGAGAGTCTCCATGAAGTTTGAGTAAGTTCAGATGTCTAAGAACATGGTGGAGAGAACCGTAGGGGGGGAGCCCGAGTTGCCGGAGGAGCAATAGGGCTTTGAAGTAGACTACTGAGGAAATCCAGTTGGGTGTTGATGCAAGGGAGTCCAGGTGTGACCAGTCCCAGAAAGATGTGTGTTTGGAGAAAGGGAAGGGAGCTCCTCTAAATCATGGGGGAAGTCCTTCCTTGGCTTTCTTGTTCCTGGGCTTTATCCAAAGAGAGATGATAGGGCTAGATGGAGGCGGACGTTTGGTCAAGCTGGACACAGAAGTCTGCATTGGAGAGGGTGGGTCCTTGGGAAGTAATCCTAGTTTCTGCAGCAAGTGTTCTCCTTCTTGGACTGTGGAGAATCTGAAGGGTTTACCATTGAAATCAAACTTTAGGCTGAAGGGGAATAGCCACCAATATTTGACATTCTTCTGTGTCAAAACCGTCAGAAGGGGGAGATGTCCGCATAAATTTGGATAGAGTGCCCCATCAGTTGGATGTGTGGGATAGTGCGGGTTCTTCTCATCACCTCCTCCTTGACATTGTAGTTGTGTGGTTTAACGACAAGGTCGCGTGGGAGGCCATCCTGGAGGGGAGGACCCAGGGCCCTATGAGCTCGGTCAAGCTCCAATTTGTGAGCCCGTATCGGGGATGAGGCTTTTGATAAGCGTGTGTGCTGCTTCAGGAACGTCTGTGACAGACTCAGGCAGTCCCCTAATTCTAAAATTAAGTCTCCTGGACCTGTTTTCAAGGTCATCGATTTTTGCCATGGCCCCCTCTAGTTGGTCGTGCAGTTCTTGAAAACGATCAGTATTTTGGTTCACCCTGTCGATCATGGAATCCACTTTATTTTCAATGCTGTCAATGCGAGTGCCTAGGAGTTGGAGGTCTGCTTTAATATCGGAGGTAGTTCTGGCCTCGGTCTGCGTTAAGCCCCTATCTAGCATCTCTGCAAATTTTGAGAACATAAAAGTAATGTCCTGGGGCTGTGAGGAGAGTTGATCAGTCCCCTGACATAAGACATTAGGCCTGTTAGTGTTTGTTTCTGAGGACATGAGCCCCTGCATGTCATCCAGGGTTTGGTCCAGTAGTGAAACTACGGTGGCTGGGGATAATGGACCTCCACACATAATGGGCGAGGGGGCCTCCCCACATACCTCCTCATGTAAAGTTTCCCTCCATGAAGCTGAGCAGGGGATCCCTGTATGAGCTTCATGAGGCGGCCGATCCGCCGCCATCCTGTATTTTCGGCCGTTTCAGGGGAAGCCTCCGGGACCGCTATTAGGGCTTGTTCTGCCTCTTATTTTGTCACCACAATGTTCCCTAAGGTTACCTGATCTCTCTAGTCCCGGCTTAACTGTGTGCGGGCTAGTGTGCTAGTTGCGGGGGGCGTAGAATGCCCAGAGCAGGACGGAGCACCGTGTTCAGGTGGCCATCACACAGAGCACCGCGCATGCGCCTCTAGATTTAGGAATATAAAGCATCATAACACCCAGCGATGAACTAATAACAAATTAGTAAAGTCTTTTTTTTGTTTTTTTTTAAATAACAAACATGTTATATTTACCTGCTCTGTGCAGTGGATTTGCACAGAGCAGCTCCAATCCTCCACTTCTTGAATTCATCTTCTGTGCTTCTGGCCCCTCCATACTGTTGAGTGCCCCCACAACAAGCAGCTTGCTATGGGGGCACCTGAGTCAAATCACAGCTCCCTGTGTCCATTCAGACACGGAGCTATGGTTCGGCCCTGCCCCCTCTCTCTCTCCTGATTGGATAACAGACTTTGATTGACAGTAGTGGGAGCCAATGGTGCCACTGCTGTGTCTCAGCCAATCAGGAGGGAGAGTTCTGGATGGCCGAGGGACTCGTGGACATCGCTGAATAGAGATGGGACTTGGGTAAGTGTTAGGGCTGAGTAGGGCTGCTGCATACAGAAATCTTTTTATCTTAATGCATGGAATGCATTAAGATAAAAAAATTCTGCCTTTACAACCCCTTTAATAATCTATGTTATGCTGTATGTATATCAGCTCCTTTAAAAATATAACGTCTGATAAAGTACACTGATATAAACCATCAAAGTCAGACACTTTTATCAGTTATACATATGTAGAATATGTAGCTTGGATATAGAGAAAATTCATTGACTGGGTAAAAGCAATTTGGGGTAGCGACAAGGGAGAGGATATTTATAATCAGTCATTGCTGTAATGCAAAAAGAGGCTTGGGATATAGAAAGATATGTCTGAATCGGCTCCCATTTGTGTGGTTTTCCTGAAGCAATAAGCCCAGTACACACGGGCCGAATGTCGGCTGGCATCGGCAGGTTCAATAGAAACTGGCCGACATTCGGCCTGTTTGTAATGCAGCCGGTCCGATAGTAGCCTGGCCTTTCGGCTGGCTTCAGTTGAAGGCTCATGACCGAAAAAGGTCTGTCAGTCAGCTCCCGATAAGTCAATGACTGAGAGCACTGACCGGAATGTTCTAGCGTAGGGTCGTCCCCCTGTCAGGACACAATAGCTCAGCAGGGAAGATTGCTGTACTAACGGAGGATTGTTAGTACAGTAGCACCGATCTGAGCTGTCAGATTTTTTTGTTCAATCAGCTTGGTTGAATGAAAAAAAACTAGTAGTGTGTACCAGACTTTAGGCATGGAACTGTAGTGAAGTGCACCTGATGAGGCACAGGTGATCTACAGCCAGGTGAAAGACCCTCCACTGTTAGAACCAGAATGCTGGCTGCCAGGCATTAGTCCAATAGCATGTAGCTTCTCTGGAAGACTCAGCTTTTATAGAGAGCACCTCTCTCCAATCACTACTCCAGTTGCAGTGGGGTGGCTCTTTGTCCTTCAATCCCTCCAGCTGTTCACCTGTGTTACCAGAACTAATTTCACTAAGAGGGACATTGTTTATGAGTAGGGATGAGCCGAACACCCCCCTGTTCGGTTCGCACCAGAAAAAAAAGTTCAGAACAGAACAGGAAAAAAGTTCGCTCGAACACGCGAACACCGTTAAAGTCTATGGGACACGAACATGAATAATCAAAAGTGCTAATTTTAAAGGCTTATATGCAAGTTATTGTCATAAAAAGTGTTTGGGGACCCGGGTCCTGCCCCAGGGGACATGGATCAATGCAAAAAAAAGTTTTAAAAAGGGCCGTTTTTTCAGGAGCAGTGATTTTAATAATGCTTAAAGTCAAACAATAAAAGTGTAATATCCCTTTAAATTTCATACCTGGGGGGTGTCTATAGTATGCCTGTAAAGGGGCGCATGTTTCCCATGTTTAGAACAGTCTGACAGCAAAATTACATTTCGAAGGAAAAATTCCATTTAAAACTACCCGCGGCTATTGCATTGCCGACAATACACATAGAAAATCATTGATAAAAACGGCATGGGAATTCAACACAGGGAAACCCCGAAACAAAATAAAAAAAAAAAATGACGTGGGAGTCCCCCTAAATTCCATACCAGGCCCTTCAGGTCTGGTATGGATATTAAGGGGAACCCCGGCCAAAAAAAAAAAAAAACGGCGTGGGGTCCCCCCAAAAATCCATACCAGACCCTTATCTGAGCACGCAACCTGGCAGGCCGCAGGAAAAGAGGGGGGGACGAGAGTGCGCCCCCCCTCCTGAATCGTACCAGGCCACATGCCCTCAACATTGGGAGGGTGCTTTGGGGTAGCCCCCCAAAACACCTTGTCCCCATGTTGATGAGGACAAGGGCCTCATCCCCACAACCCTGGCCGGTGGTTGTGGGGGTCTGCGGACGGGGGGCTTATCGGAATCTGGAAGTTCCCTTTAACAAGGGAACCCCCAGATCCCGGCCCAACCCTGTGTGAAATGGTAAGGGGGTACTTACCCCTACCATTTCACTAAAAAACTGTCAAAAATGTCATATAAGCCTTTAAAATTAGCACTTTTGATTTCTCCCATAGACTTTTAAAGGGTGTTCTGCAGCATTCGAATTTGCCGCGAACACCCCAAATAGTTCGCTGTTCGGCGAACTCGCGAACAGCCAATGTTCGAGTCGAACATGAGTTCGACTCGAACTCGAAGCTCATCCCTATTTATGAGGACAATCACAGGTAGCCATTTGTAAGCTGTTTAATGAAATAGTGATTCTCAATTAGACTCTTTGATGTTATAGAGTCTTTTAGAGCCAAAGTTATGCAGCCACATTTTATTTAGGTAAAAACTGATCATTGTAAGCACCCCTTTCAGTGATAAATTATGTGTCTCAACACTGTATCTGATACCTCTGCAGGACAGCTTGATCTGTTAACCACTTGACAACTGGGCACTTAAACCCTCTTCGTGACCAGACCAATTTTCAGCTTTCAGCGCTCTCACACTTTGTATGACAATTACTCAGTCATGTAATACTGTACCCAAATGAATTTTGTGTCCTTTTTTTCATATAAATCAGCTTTCTTTTGGTGGTATTTGATCACCTCTGGGCTTTTTATTTTTTGCGCTATAAATGAAAAAAGACCGAAAATTTAGAAAAAAAACGCATTTTTCTTCGTTTCTGTGATAAAATTTAGCAAATTATTAATTTTTCTTCATAAATTTTGGCCACAATTTATACTGCTACATATCTTTGGTAAAAATAACCAAAATTAGTGGATATTATTTGGTCTGTGTGAAAGTTATAGAGTCTACAAGTTGTGGTGCAAATCATAAAAAATTGATCACACCTGATGTACTGGTGGCCTATCTCATTTCTTGTGACCCGAACAAGTCAGGACAGTACAAATACCCCCCAAATGAAAGTAGACATTCCAAGGTATTCAGTAAGATGCATGGTGAGGTTTTTGATGTTGTCATTTTTTCCCACAATTCTTTGCAAAATGAAGATTTTTTTTTTTTTCCTCCCATAAAATTGTAATTGTAATTGGTTATTTCTCTCACATGGCATGTGTATACCAGAAATGACACCCCAAAATACATTCTGCTACTCCTCCTAAGTATGGCGATACCACATGTGTGGGACTTTTTCACAGCCTAGCCACATAGAGAGGCCCAACATGCAGGGAGCACCATCAAGTGTTCTAGGAGCATAAATGACACATCTAACTTGTTAACTACCTATTACACTTTTGAAGGCCCTGGAGCACCAGGACAATGGAAACGCCCACAAAATGACCCCATTTTGGAAAGCTAACACCCCAACGTATAATCTATGAGGCATAATGAGTCTTTTGAACGGTTCATTTTTTTCCAGAAGTTTTTGGAAAATGTGGACAAAAATGAAAACGCATTTTTTTTTACACAAAGTTGTCCATTTATAAGATATTTCCAGCACGTAGCATGTACATAGCAAAAATGACACCCCAAAATACATTCTGCTACTCCTCCTGAGTATGGCGATACCACATGTGTGAGACTTTTACTCAGCCTGGCCACATACAGAGGCACAATATTGAAATAGCACCTTCGGGCATTCTAGGAGCATAAATTACACATCTCATTTCTCAACCACCTATTACACTTTTGAAGGCCCTGGAGCACCAGGACAATGGAAACGCCCACAAAATGACCCCATTTTGAAAAGCTAACACCCCAACGTATAATCTATGAGGCATAATGAGTCTTTTGAACGGTTCATTTTTTTCCAGAAGTTTTTGGAAAATGTGGAAAAAAATGAAAACGCATTTTTTTTTACACAAAGTTGTCCATTTATATGATATTTCCAACACGTAGCATGTACATGGCAAAAATGACACCCCAAAATACATTCTGCTACTCCTCCTGAGTATGGTGATACCACATGTGTGAGACTTTTACTCAGCCTGGCCACATACAGAGGCACAACATTGAAATAGCACCTTCAGGCATTCTAGGAGCATAAATTACACATCTCATTTCTCAACCACCTATTACACTTTTGAAGGCCCTGGAGCACCAGGACAATGGAAACGCCCACAAAATGACCCCATTTTGGAAAGCTAACACCCCAACGTATAATCTATGAGGCATAATGAGTCTTTTGAACAGTTCATTTTTTTCCAGAAGTTTTTGGAAAATGTGGAAAAAAATGAAAACGCATTTTTTTTTACACAAAGTTGTCAATTCATAAGATATTTCCAACACGTAGCATGTACATAGCAAAAATGACACCCCAAAATACATTCTGCTACTCCTCCTGAGTATGGCGATACCACATGTGTGAGACTTTTACACAGCCTGGCCACATACAGGGGCACAATACTGAAATAGCACCTTCAAGGGTTTTAGGAGCATAAATTACACATCTCATTTCTCATCCACCTATTACACTTTTGAAGGCCCTGGAGCACCAGGACAATGGAAACACCCACAAAATGACCCCATTTTGGAAAGCTAACACCCCAACGTATAATCTATAAGGCATAATGAGTCTTTTGAACGGTTCATTTTTTTCCAGAAGTTTTTGGAAAATGTGGAAAAAAATGAAAACGCATTTTTTTTTACACAAAGTTGTCCATTTATAAGCTATTTCCAACACATAGCATGTACATAGCAAAAATGACACCTCAAAATACATTCTGCTACTCCTCCTGAGTATAGCGATACCACATGTGTAAGACTTTTACACAGCCTGGCCACATACAAGGAACACCTTCAGGTGTTCTAGGGACACATAGCATGCACATACCAAGAATTACACCCCAAAATACATTCTGCTGAGTAAAGGGTAAAAAAAAGATTACCTGTGGTTTTAGTAGTACAGTTGTCCACAGGAGGATAGCACTGGTCCAGGCAGCAGGCAGGGACTTGGTCAGCAAAAGCGAACGCAATTGTCCAGGCAACAGGCAGGAACACTGTCCATAGTCAGTACAGGCAGCAGGCAGGGATACTGTCCATATACAGTCCAGGGTCAGTGCAGGCAGAGATTGTCAGCAGTGCCAAAATATTGATCCTGGTAGTAGGCAGGAACATGGTCCATCCATTTGGTGTGGTCAGTTCATGCGACAGGCAGAGGCATGATGGCATAGGTCCTACAGGCAGCAGGCAGAAGTAGGGCCTCGTTCAGGACAGAATGGGGACAGGGGTAGAGGCTTCTCCCACCCAAATCTCTTTGAAGCCTCCGAGTCTCCAGACCCTAATCTAGGCATGAGAAAACAAAAAAAAGTTTTCTTCATCCAGAAAAACAATTCTGGAGCCCCTCACATATGTGAGACCCCTGTGTTATGAATCCCACTAGTCCAGTGACAGGGTACAAGATCAGTCCAAGAGGCAGGCAAAAAGGATGGTCAAACAGTCCAAGGTCAGTTCCAGATCAGGCAGAGGTATGTACAGAATCGGTAGGCAGAAGCGTGGTCGAAAAACAAGCCAGGGTCAGTTCCAGATCAGGCAGAGATATAAACAGAATCGGTAGGCAGAAGCGTGGTCAAAAAACAAGCCAGGGTCAGTTCCAGATCAGGCAGAGATATAAACAGAATCGGTAGGCAGAAGCGTGGTCGAAAAACAAGCCAGGGTCAGTTACAGAGCAAGCAGAGGCATAAGGGGTGTGAAGGTAAATGGCAGGAAGTGAGGGTTATGTTTACCATACTTCACTAATAATTTAGTGAAGTATGGTAACGGCGGAAACAGTCAACTATACAGAGGCCTGGTTGGGAAGGACATTGGGGACAATAAAAAGTAGTGTCTCTTCTCACTCCTCCTTTGGTGCACACCCGGCATTTTTTCTGCCTTTTTTGGCCTGTTGGTCTGGGGGGGATTTTTTCGGGAAAGTGGCGTTCGGAGAGTCTACTAATCACATCGGATCGAATGGTTTCTGGTGGGCCGTTTGGGAATACAAGGGCAGTGGTGATTTCCTCCTGGTATCCAAGGAAGGATTTGGGGCTTGCAGTGGATTTATGATAAATAACATAGCTGTTATATATGGCCAAATTGAACAAATAAATCGAAACTTTTTTATACCACTGGTATGTTCTTCTCGTGGCAAAGTAGGGTTCAAGCATCTGGTCGTTGAAGTCGACACCCCCCATATACTTGTTGTATTCGTAGATGCATGTTGGCTTTTGGATTACCCCATTCCTCCTGGTTACCTCTACGACGGTGTTATTGTGGATTGATGAAAGCACGTAGACGTCCCTTCTGTCCCTCCACTTCACGGCCAGAATTTCCTCATTCCGTAAGCTCACCATCTCCCCTCTTCTTAGCTTTTTGTTCACGAGGCTTTGAGGAAAGCCCTTCCGGTTCTTCCTTACGGTCCCGCATGCTGAAATCTTCTGTCTGTGAAGATTTTGGAACAGGGGCAGACTAGTGTAAAAATTGTCCACATACAGATGGTAGCCTTTCTCCAGGAGTGGGTTTATGAGTTCCCAAACGACTTTCTCACTCGATCCGATATATTCTGGGCAATTAGAGGGATGTAGCTGGGTGTCCTTCCCTTCGTATACCATGAAGGCATAGGTATCTCCTGTAGCTCGGTCGCATAATTAATACATTTTCACTCCATAGCAGGCCCTTTTGGTGGGAATAAATAGTTTTATGCCCAACCTGCCACTAAATTTGACCAGTTACTCATCCACACATATGTGCTGGTCTGGGGTAAATAACTGGGGGAAGATATCAGAAAAATATTTTAGTAGTGGGCGAATTTTATATAGCTTGTCAAAATTTGGGTCATTTCGGGGAGAGCACTGGGTATTGTCATTGTAGTGTAGGAATCTCATAATCATGAGATACCTGGTTCTGGGCATTACAGAGGAAAAGATGGGCATGTGGTGGATGGGGAGGGTAGACCAATAGGAACGTAATACATTTTTTTTGGTTAGTCCCATACAGAATGTGAGGCCCAAAAAAATTCTAAACTCCTCCACTGTTAGGGCTCTCCATTCGTAGGGACGGGCATAATAGGACGTTGGGTTACTTGCTATGTATTGTTGGGCATATAGATTGCACTGGGCCACAATCGATGCAAGCATGTCCTCAGTGAAAATAAGGTTGAAAAAATCTATTGGTGAAAAATTTTCTGTGTCCACCTAGACTCCTGGCTGGGCAGTAAAAGGGGGAAAGATAGCTTCTCCTGAATTAGGTGGCAGCCATAAGGGGTTCTCAAGGGAGTAGGAAAGGCTGGCATGGGACCTAACCCTTTGGGCCTGAGGTGACACCCCACTGGTACGTGGCCTTTGTCGAGGCACTGCGGTGCTGGTGGATGGCATTGCGGTGATAGTGGATGGCATTGTGGTGATAGTGGATGGCATTGCGGTGCTGGTGGATGGCACTGCATCCTCATCAGTACGTCTTTGTCTGGCGGGCGGACTCTCATCCTCCTCTGAGGCTGTCAGTGTACCACTGCTGAGGACAGGCTCGTAGTCCACGTCAGACTCAGAATCTGAATAGGAATCTGAAGCGGAGAGCTCCCCGTTGCTCTCGTCGGCCGCAAGAATATTATATGCCTCCTCAGCTGAATATACTCTTTGTGACATAGTGATGAAAAATGGCAGATATGTGGCACTGATGACACGTGACACTGGCAGATTGCACTGGTGATAGATGGCACTGATACGTGACACTGATGTGGTAGGTGACACTGGTGACACTGATGACACTGATGTGGCAGGTGACACACAGGTGGCACTGACGACAGATGGCACTGACAGAAGGCACTGACAGATGGCACTGATACGTGGCACTGATACGTGGCAGGTGACACTGACAGGTGGCACTGATGTGGCAGGTGACACTGACAGGTGACACTGATGTGACAGGTGACACTGATGTGGCAGGTGACACTGACAGGTGACACTGTGGCAGGTGACACTGACAGGTGGCACTGATGTGGCAGGTGACACTGACAGGTGGCACTGATGTGGCAGGTGACACTGACAGGTGACACTGATGTGACAGGTGACACTGATGTGGCAGGTGACACTGACAGGTGACACTGATGTGGCAGGTGACACTGACAGGTGGCACTGATGTGGCAGGTGACACTGACAGGTGGCACTGATGTGGCAGATGACACTGACAGATGGCACTGATGACAGATGGCACTGACAGATGGCACTGATGACAGATGGAAGCAGTAATGAGCACTGTGGCACTGATGTGGCACTGTATGGGCACTGTATGGGCACTGTAGGGTGTTTCACTAAAAGCTCGGCACTCACAGTTTTCACAGATCGTTCTCTCTCCTCACACACGGTCTCTGTGTGAGGAGAGAAAGCCGGCAATGAGAGATGATCTCATATGTTTACACTCTCATTGGAAGCTCGGATCGCGCTGTAAACGGCCGCTGTGATTGGCCGTTTACGGCGACCTGTGACTGGCTGTGTCCAAGGGACACGGCCAGAGCAGAATTTCCCCGATGCGCGCCCCCGGGAGCGCGCATTGCGGAAGTGAACAGGAGGACGTCCAGGGACTCCCTCAGGGCAATTGGAGTCCGCGCTGTAGCCGTCTTTCGGCTATAGCACGGAAGCCTAGTGGTTAAATAACAACTGGCCAGATCACCAGGTGAAAATAAAGGAAGCAAAGTCTAAAAAGAAAACTAATGCAGCCATCATATTTTAGAATTGGTAAGCTGTAATACAATACATATTCTTTTAGGTTTAATACAGCTTTAAGCTGACTATACATTGACCAAATTTCAGCCATGTGGGACAGTTTCTGCACTACAGAAGTTGATCTTTTGACATCTCACTCCAAACCATGGGTTTTAAAATGGAGAACCCCCACCCACACAGTAGTCTCCACCTTTCTAGCAAAGCTTTCCACAAGAATTTAGAGTGTGTTTGTGGGAATTTTTGCTATTCAGCAAAAGAGCCTTATAGCATGGGTGTGATGGTCAGGTGTCCACAAACCTTAGATCATATAGTGTAGTTATGCGTCTTTGTAACAGATTCTCTTTTATGTCACTTTGAGTGATTGCTCTGAGGGTTCTTTTGTGGCTGTATACATTTAACCTATTGTGCAATATTTGATTTTTAGGAAGGGCAAACCATACATTCCACTCAAAATTAAGTCAACAAATACAATAACATTGGAGGAAAAAAGTAAAACAAGCAGATAAATCAAGATAAATCAGATAAAACTGACTCTGTTTTGATCAGCAGAGGATCTGTTTGCTGATTCTCTGCTGAGCAGAGCAGGCAGATAACAGGTACATATCTGCTCAGTTTATGCAGAGAGGACACGGACAGAGCCCGCTCTGCTCTATGGGCAGCTGGGAGTAAACTGATTCTGTTTACACCCAACTACCCTCTGATCTTAGATGGAAGAGGACAAATCCCCTTCCGTCTTTTTTTTAGTGGATCAGATCAGATCGAAGCTAGCTGGGTCTAAACGGACATAAGTCTGTTTACAGACCACAGGGGTAAATGGACCATCTGATCAGGTCCGCCTAAAAAACTGACAGGCGGACCTGATCGGACCTTTCGAGTGAAAGGGGTCTTAAAATATTTTTAGAACAAAACCCTTTTTTTCATTTTGCATAGAGATGAATAGACTCCATGTTAGTTTTTTTGCCAGCCTGTGTTCCAATGCAAAGGAAGAAAGTAAGCGGATAACTTTCCAACGTGAGTAAAATCTTATGCTGTGTACACACGGACGGACTTACCGACCGGACTGGTCTGACGGACCGAATCCCATGGACAATCCGAGCGTGTGTGGGCTGCATCAGACTTCTGATGGACCGTTTCGGTCGGAAATCCGACAGACTTTAGATTTGAAGCCTGCTTCAAATCTTTACGTCGTAACTCCACCGGACTCAGTTCCTAACGTAAAGCCTGTTCGTCTGTATGCTGGTCCGACGGACCAGATACGACGCAAGGGCGAGCGGGATGCGATGATGTCCCTTAGGTCTGGTATGGAATTTAAGGGGAACCCCCTAAGCCAAAAAAATGGCATGGGGTCCCCCCAAAATCCATACCAGACCCCTATCCGAGCATGCAGCCCGGCCAGTCAGAAAAGAGGGTGGGGATGAGCGAGCTCCCCCTCTTCTTAACCGTACCAGGCCGCATGCCCTCAATATGGGGGGTGGGTGCTTTGGGGGAGGGGGGCCCTGTGGGCCCCCCACCCCAAAGCACCTTGTCCCCATGTTGATGAAGACAAGGGCCTCTTCCCAACAACCCTGGCCGTTGGTTGTCTGGGTCTGAGGGCAGGGGGCTTATCGGAATCTGGGAGCCCCCTTTAAGAAGGGGGCCCCCAGATCTCGGCCCCCCACCCTATGTGAATGAGTATAGGGTACATCGCACCCCTACCCATTCACCTAGAGAAAAAGTGTCAATAAAAAAACACACTAGACATGTTTTTAAAGTAATTTATTAGACAGCTCTGGGGGTCTTCTTCCGACTTCGGGGGTCTTCTTCCGACTTTGTCGCTCTCTCCGGCCTCTTCTCCCGGTGTCCGGTTCTTCTCCCGCTCTCCGGCCTCTTCTCCCGGTGTTCGACCTCTTCTGCCCATCATAAGGGGCGTGGTCAATATCACCCAGTGACCACGCCCCCTTATGACATCACAGTCCCAGCATGCCCAGGGACTGTGACGTTTTTAAGGGGGCAGGGTCACCACCTATATAAGTCATCGCGCACCACTCACACACTATTACAGCGGGAGAGAGCATTGTGTCAACATTGGAAGAAGAGAAGAGGGAAGAAGATGATGCAGAAGTCCGGGCCACCGCTAGCAAAAGATTGGCAGAAGATAGCGGAGGAGCTGGCAGAAGAACCGCGCATCGTGAGAAGAGGCCGGAGAGTGGGAGAAGAACTGGACACTGGTAGAAGAGGCCAGAGAGTGCGGCGAAGTCGGAAGAAGACCCTCGAGGGCGCCCCCCTCCCCCAAAGCACCCACCCCCCATGTTGAGGGCATGCGGCCTGATACGGTTCAGGATGGGTGGTGCGCTCGCTCGTCCCCACCGCCTTTCCTGACCAGCTCGGATAGGGGTCTGGTATGGATTTTGGGGGGACCCCACGCCGTTTTTTCGGCATAGGGGTTCCCCTTAAAATCCATACCAGACCTAAGGGCCTGGTTTGCTCCGCGACGGGGCTCGCAAGGTGTCAATCTCGCCAATAAAAGCGGCGAGATTGACTTACTTTTCTAGTCCCGTCGTACCCAAGTCACCTTCAAAATGAACGGACTTGTTCGTGTGTGGGCAAGTCCGTTCATTTGGAAAGTCTGCCGTAACTCCGTCGGGAAATAGGTCCGCCGGAAAGTCCGGTCATGTGTTAGCAAGGCCGTCTGTAGTCCAGTCGTGTGTAGGCAAGTCCGTTCATAAAAAAAGTCCGGCGGAAGTCTGTCAAAAGTTCGGCGGAAAGTCCGTCAGACAAGTCTGGTCGAAAAGTCCGACCGTGTGTACGTTGCATTAGAATTGTCAGTGGAATAACTGTCTCCACTGGAAGATTCCACCTCTATTGCTGTTTTGGTGGCGAATAATATTTTAGATTTTCCCTTATTTTCAGTTCTGGTGAAAATAACTATTAGTTATAGCAGACAGAGTAAATTTCCCTAACTGGAACAAAGCACTAAAGGATTCTAATTTCTCACCACTCTATTCTACAATTATATGACTTTAGATATACTTTACCATACAGATATTGCAAATATTAACCTGAACCCTTCTATAGAAGTCTGAAATCAGTCAATAACATATTTCTAAAAATGTATCTGCAGACACATATGGTTTGTTCTACAAAATAAATGTCCATATGTTTAATGAAATAGCTATAAAAGCTGTGAAAATAAAATAAATTATATTTACAAATACCGGTAGTTATGTAAGAGCTGACTATATTTGTTATGCCATGTGGGCATTATTCTATGGGATATTCAGCAGCAGGCCTCGGGTCTTATCCTTCTATCTGTAATTTCTATGTTTATTTTTTTCTTTATTTAACAGTATACAGTTCCACTCTAAGAAATAAGAAAGTTGTAAGGAAAGTAAATAGTCTTAAAATATATCTAAAGTCAAACTTTTTGTTTTGGATAACATAGGGAAGGGTCAACAACTCTGTAAGGTTATTATTGCTATTTACTCCCTTATTGGGGAGATTTACACTTTTTACAATATTTGTCCAGGTGATCAATGTTATCAATATAGAGTTTTGACGTTTCTTGCTCTATCCAAAACAAAAAAAAGTTTTGACTTTTTCCCTCAGTACTTTTTTTTCTGCCATTATATCTCGCTTGTCTGATGGTCTGCACATTCAATTATCTTCTTCGGAGTCCTGGTCATCCTGGACCAGTCTATTGCTGGACAGAGGAATTGCAGAACATGGATGTTTGTCTCTGTTTGTCTTACTTCTACAATCAGCATGGTTTTCTGTCAGCTCATGAATTGATTGGCGCCTTGTGTTGCCTTTTCTTCTCACACTTAACCCCTGCTGTATAGGAACTGTATGAGGCTGATGCCAGGTCAAAATCTGGTTCTTGTATTTAAAGGGGTTGTAAAGGTAAAAATTTTTTCACCTTAATGCATTCTAGGCATTAAGGTGAAAAAACTTCTGACAATACCGCCGCCCCCAGCCCCCCGTTTTACTTACCTGACGCCTCGAAAGTCAGCTTCTCGTTCCCGACATCTATTCCTCCGCTCACACTGGCCGCTGATTGGCTACAGTGGATGGATTGGAAGCAGCGCAGCCATTGGCTCGCGCTGCTGTCAATCACATCCAATGACGCGGCGCGCTGGGGGGCGGGGCCGAGTGATACAGTGAGCGGCTATAGCCGCCGGCTGTATCACGGGAGCGCGCCCGCAAGCACTAACCACCATGCGAGGGAGCTCGCATTAAGGTGGTTAATGCTTGTGGGGAGGAGCTAAAACAGCCGCCGAGGGACCCCAGAAGACCAGGTTCGGGGCCACTCTGTGCAGAACGAACTGCACAGTGAAGGTAAGTATAACATGTTTGTTATTTTTAAAAAAAAAAAATTTTACCTTTACAACCCCTTTAAAAATACATTTAAAGTATAATCAAAGGCATAACTTTTTTTTCAGTTTTGTGTGTGGTGGGGAAGGATTGTAACACCTGGATTATAACTAGACATGTGCATTCGTTTTCGTCCGAATGCATTTTCGTCCGAATTTCAGGTATTTTCATTATCGTTTTAACAAACGATAACGAAAGTGCAGAATCCGAAAAACGAAAGATCCGACATTAACAAATGCTTTATTTTCGTTTTCGTTGCTACAACAGTTCGATATAGATAGGAGATTCGACATGATGATGACAATAACAATCTGTGTCCATCAAACCTGTGGTCGAATGTGCCTAACCTTAACTCTATTAGTCCAAGATTATTCTACATAGAGAGAAAAGATTCGACGTAGGGGAGAAAGATTCGACGTAGGGGAGAAAAGATTCGATGTAGGGGAGAAAAGATAAATAAAAATAATGATGATGATGAATGTTATTGGCTGATTGTAACCAAAGAGGAGGAGCAGTAAAATAACTAGAACTAAGTACACACGTACTTTGGCTTATGGTGTCTGTTGAAAGTTCTAAGAAGATTCGACGGAGCAGGTAAACTATACGGCGTCGTACAGTTTAGCTGCTCCGTCGAATCTTCTTTGAACATTCGACAGACACCATAAGCCTTCAATGACAGATTCGACCTCAATTTGGATTTTCGGACGAATGCAATTTTTAACGAAAAACTAAATAAATAAAAACGAATTTCGGGAGTAACTAAATAAATTTATTTTTTGGATGAAAACGAAATTCCGAAACGAAATATTTCAGCGTGCACATGTCTAATTATAACACCTGTCAGGCTTTAATTGCTGTCTTTGCCCCATTAGAGAGATTCCACGTCTCTCTTTGTCCTGTATAACATTCTCTGAAAAAGTGAAAGTAAATCCCAAATTTTAGGTTGCCACCAGAAAAGGAGTGGAGGAAAAATCTTTCAAAGTGGAGATCATTTCTGTTGACCCTGGTGACAACAGGGGATTCCCTCACTTTGAATTGATTTTCTCTCAATTCTTGTTTTGGTTATGGGACAGAAAGTGAAGAGAAATATCCCCAATGGTACAACAATGAAAAAATTCTCCCTCTTCTCTGTGCAGAGTTTCTGGGATGGCCTGGAAAGATTCCGATAAGCCCATGCCACCACAGCTGATATTTAAAATGCCCTGATCACTGGACTGGCTGCGTTGGAGCTGACAGCTCAGCTACCCCAGAGATAAGTATAGCTGGGACCAGGGAGGTGGGGGAGTTACATCTTTTCTAAAAGGTGAACTAACCCTTTAATGATGTATTAATGATTACAGAGCTGCATTAATTGTCTAGATTTCAGCTTTTCGACTTTTTCAAATTCAATTTTATATTTAAAATATTTTATTGTCTTGAAAAGACACTGGCTCAAGCAAAATAAACAGAAAAAAGGAGGGGTGCAGTCTGACATCTCTCCACCCTTGTCCTGACACTGCCCACAAGCTCCTCCTAACTTTCAAGAAGTTAATGGACCGCGTGTCTAGATGCAATTATAATTCATGTTTCTGCAATGGAACCTCAGCCTTCCAAATGCATTCTCCTTAACAAAAAGTTCATATAATTTTTGATGTAACACCCTAAACCATACCAGAGATGACACTATTGATTAGGAAGGGATCTGCGCAGATATCTTGCTGAAGGCACCTTGGACTTTCCAACTTACACTTCTGTGAGAGATCCCTATGATGCTAGCAAAGCTTTTCACAAGAATTTAGAGTTTGTTTGTGGGATTTTGTGCCATTCGGGCAAAAGAGCCATATAGCATGGGTGTAATGGTCAGGTGTCCAAAAATCTTAGACCATATAGTGTAGCTATGCTTCTGTCATGTACCTGGGTGTATTTGAACCAGGATGTTCCTGGTCCCACAGCTGCAGTCTTACTTGTTGTGCCACAGAGTAGTTCTAGAGCTATAGCTATGTTCTCTTAGTTTGATGCATTACCTTTCACTCACTAGCCCCACCTGCTGCCAGCTGTGGACAATCTACAATCAAAGCAGCCCATAAATAGCAGCACTTCCTATCTCTCAGTGTCAGTTTGTTTGGACTAGCTTCCTGGGTGTTTTGACTGCTTTGTGACTCTCAATACTGTATTTGAACTTCTGCCTGGATTCCTGACTACTCTCTAGCCTGCTGATCTTGTAGTTAACCGCCAGGTCGTGTATGACCTTTGCCTGCCTGACCAATCTCTGAATTTCGATCGTGAACCGCTTTGCCTGATCTGTTGCCATTCTGATCTGCCTGACTACGTTTTCAGCTGAATCCTCAGCGCACAAACTCCATTTCGAACACTACCTATCACAGGTACCTTACATTACAAACGGGCCACAATGGCAGTGAACCCTGCTGAGATTGTTAAGGCGATTACACATCAGGGACAATTGATTGGAGCTCATGAACAGCATCTTTCTTCCCTGGACGCCAAGTTAGATGAACTTTGTACTATGCTTAAATCTTGCTTGCCTGGTCCTTCTGCAACGGTCCAGACTCCTGCTCCAATCCAACCCACCTCTTCTGCACCACCCAAACTTCCCCTGCCTGAAAAATTTGGCGGTGATACTGAGGACTGCAGAGGCTTTTTAAATGTTTGCCGTTTGCATTTCCGCAACAACCCTGTGACTTTTAACACTTCGTCTGCCAAAGTGACTTTTGTACTTTCCTTGTTAAAGGGGTAGGCCCTGGCCTGGGTCTCTCCTTACCTTGAAAGCAATGATCCTGTGCTGCTAGACGCTGACAAATTTCTAGCTTCTCTCCAGACTGTATTTGGCACGCCAGATAGAGCTTCTGCAGCTGAGTACTCACTTTTGGACATACAACAAGGTACCAGGTCTGTGGCACAATATGCTATTGACCCTGGCTGCTGAGACTAATTGGAACTCTAGGGCATTATGTGCAGCCTTCCGAAAAGGTCTTACAGATCGCATCAAGAACGAATTAGTCTATAAGAAGACTAATTTCTCAAACCTTGAGAAATTCATAGAGCTGTGTGTGCATCTGAATGTCCGGTATCATGAAAGGTGCCAAGAGAGACTTAGAACTCACAAGTTTCCTAGGCCAGTTTAACGTTTGACCCCCTCTCAGTTGAACCCCAGGCACCTGTGGAACCCATGGAAGTAAGCCGTCTCCACCTAACCGAGTCGGAGAAACAAAGGAGGCATGCATTGGGCCTATGCCTGTACTGTGGACTTAAAGGACATTTGTTATCTGTCTGCCCTTCCCTTCCAGTAAAAGGCAGGGTCTAATCAGTGTTGGAGGAGCTGGGTTAGACCTTACAGGTATATCCTCCAAGACCAAGATTACTGTTCCTGCAATTATCCATTTACCCTCTAAACTTGTCTCCTGTGAAGCTTTTGTGGATTCTGGAGCCACTGGCATATTCTTGGACTACACTTTTGCTAAAGAAAATAAAATCCCATTTGTTCCAAAGTCTAGACCCCTGAACATCACCACCCTGAATGGACAACCCTTGGGAGATCGCATTGTAAAATTTGAGACTACGACTATCACCCTTCAGGTAGGCGTACTCCACAAAGAGGAGGTTGTCTTGTCTCTTATTGATTCCCCACTTTTGCCCGTTATCCTTGGTTACCCATGGTTACAACAACATAACCCTTCTTTTGATTGGGAAACTGGAGAACTAACCTCTTGGGGGTTGTTCTGTCATCTAAACTGTATGTCTCAACCCAAAAGACTTTCTGGTTGTCTGTTGGCTTCCGTGGCCATCCCGCATATCTTGCGTCATGAATACCATGAGTTTGCAGATGTATTTTGCAAGCAAAAGGCAGAGGTTTTACCTCCACATTGTTCTTTTGATTGCACAATTAATTTGATTCCTGGAGCACCTCTTCCCAATGGAAAGACCACCCCCTGTCTTTGCCTGAACAAAAATCCATGGAGGAATACGTGAAACTTGGAAAGAGGCTTTATCCAACCCTCTTCTTCTCCAGTAGGGGCAGTTTTTTTCTTTGTTGAAAAAAAAGATGGGGGTCTTTCACCATGCATAGATTATCGAGGGTTAAATCAAATCACTGTAAAAGACTCCTACCCTTTGCCTCTCATTCTTGAACTGTTTGATGTACTTAAGGGAGCCATTATCTTCTCTAAGCTGGACCTACGAGGGGCTTATAATCTGATTCAAAATTAAAGACGGGGACGAGTGGAAGACAGCATTCAACACTCATAATGGACATTTTGAATATCTGTTATGCCATTTGGGTTGTGTAACGCCCCTTCTTCCAACGTTTCATGAATGACATTTTTCACGATTTCAGCAACAGTTTTGTGATCATATACTTGGACGACATTTTAATCTTTTCCAAGACTCATCTAGAGCACATCTCACATGTAAAGCAGGTATTACAACGACTGAGAGAAAACCATATTTACGCGAAGATTAAGAAATGCAGTTTCTATCAACGCCGTATTCCTTTCCTTGGATACATTATAAGTGCTGTCCGTTTCCAAATGGACCATCAAAAACTTTCAGATGTCTTGCAATGACCCCAACTGACCACTTTAAGAGGGCTCCAAAGCTTTCTAGGGTTCGCACATTACTACAGATGCTTCATCAAAGATTTTGCCTCCATTGCGGCCCCCCTTACTGCTATGACTAAGAAAGGAACAAATTGCAAGGTGTGGTCCTCAGAAGCAGAATCGACTTTCCAGCAATTAAAAGACATGTTCAGCAAGGCTCCAATTCTTGAGCATCCAAATCCCAATCTCCAGTATATAGTTGAGGTTGATGCCTCCGAAGTAGGAGCAGGTGCTGTGCTGTCCCAGAGACAGCCGAAGTCCGGTAGCATCCATCCAGTAGCGTTTTTTTCTAGAAAGTTTTCTCCAGCGGAGATGAATTACAACGTTGGGAATTGAGAAATACTGACCATCAAATTGGCATTGGCTGAATGACGACATCTTCTGGAAGGGGCTCCGAAGCCTTTTTCTATCCTCACTGACCATAAAAACCTGCTGTATCTTCAGACTGCAAGACATTTGAACTCACATCAGGCTCGATGGGCTCTGTTTTTCTCCCTGTTTAATTTTGTTCTTTCTTATGTTCCTGGGCATAAAAACAAGAAAGCTGATGCTTTTTCCAGACAGTTTGCTACCTCTGAAGAAGATCAACCTACCGAGCAATATATAATCCCACCTCATAAAATTGTCGCACAGATCTCTACGGCTCTTTCCCAACAGTTACAAGAAATCCAGAATCATGTTCCCCAAGGCTTGAAGATACCACCAGGTCGCCTGTTTGTAGCCACTAGCCTCAGAAAACCTGTACTCCTCTGGGCTCAGGATAGTGTGTTATCCAGTCATCCTGGTGTCACCATCACTCTTAAGACCTTGCAACGTCATGTCTGGTGGCCTCATATGAAAAGGGATGTTACTGATTATGTGGCTGCCTGTCCAACTTGTGCTGCTAATAAAGTACCTCGCACTTTGCCTACTGGACTGTTATATCCACTTCTGGCACCTCGTCAGCCTTGGACCCATTTGACTACGGACTTCATTACAGACTTATCCAAGTCCCAGGGCATGACTGCTATATGGGTCATAGTGGATTGCTTTTCCAAAATGTCTCATTTTGTGCCGCTCCCAGGATTACCTACAGTGGAAGCACTGTCTACCCTCTTCCTTTCCCATATTGTAAGATATCATGGCATACCTACCAATGTCGTATCAGACCGCGGATCCCAGTTTGTTTCCTGATTCTGGAGAGCATTCTGCAAGAAACTGGGAGTAACGCTCTCACTCTCTACCTCACATCACCCTCAAATAGATGGTCAAACCATGAACCAGACCCTAGAAACCTATCTTCGACATTATGTCAATGCCTAACACTCAAACTGGTCTGAATATTTGCCTTTGGCTGAGTTCGCCATTAATTCCCATTGGCACAGTGCTCTTCATACCACACCATTCGACGCAGCCCTAGGCTATCACCCTCAGGCCTTTCCCCTACTTCGGCTTTCTTCTGGTGTACCAGCAGCAGATCTGCGGGTGAAAAATATTCTGCTACATTGGAAAAAGATTAGCTTATTACTACGGAAGTCAGCAGGCAAGTATGCGCTTTTCTCCAACAAACGAAGACGCCATATACCTCCATATGTGGTGGGGGGCAGAGTTTGGCTATCAACCAAATACGTGAGACTGAAACAACCTTCTACCAAATTGGGCCCTCGATTCATCGGTCCTTACAGAATTATTGCCTGAGTCTGGCCAGTCTCCTATCGGTTGAAATTGCCCTCCTCTCTCCGGATTCACAACGTATTCCATGTTTCCCTCCTCAAAAAGGCAATTTTCAATTGCTACTCCACAAAGCAACAGCTACCTCCTCCTGTTCTTGTTGATGGACAAAATGAGTTTGAAGTCTCTAACATTCTTGATTCTAGAAGACAGGGTCGAGGCCTATGGTATCTGGTTCATTGGAAGAGATATCCCGTCACAGACCGTTCCTGGGGTCCCAGCCAAAGATTTGCATGCTCCTGCTCTTATTCGAGACTTCCATGCCTCCTTTCCCACTAAACCCCGCTAGGCCCCCGGAGGGTTCCCTGTCATGTACTTGGGTGTATTTGAACCAGGATGTTCCTGGTCCCACAGGTGCAGTCTTACTTGTTGTGCCACAGAGGAGCTCTGGAGTTATAGCTATGTTCTCCTAGTTTGATGCATTACCTTGGACTCACTAGCCCCACCTGCTGCCAGCTATGGACAATCTACAATCAAAGCAGCCAATAAATAGCAGCACTTCCTATCTCTCAGTGCCAATTTGTTTGGACTAGCTTCCTGGGTGTTTTGACTGCTTTGTGACTCTGAATACAATATTTGAACTTCTGCCTGAATTCCTGACTACTCTCTAGCCTGCTGATTTTGTACTTTAACGCCAGCTCGTGTATGACCTTTGCCTGCCTGACCAATCTCTGGATTTCGATCGTGTACCGCTTTGCCTGATCTGTTGCCGTCCTTATCTGCCTGACTAAGTTTTAGCCTAAATCCACAGCACACAAGCTCCACTTCGGACACTACCTATCACAGGTACCTTACAGCTTCTTTATAACAGATTATCTTTAATGTTACTCTCAGTGGTTGCTCTGGGATTCTTTTGTGGCTGTATACATTTAACATATTGTGCAATATCTGATTTATAGGAAGGGCAAACCACACATTTCACTCAATATTAAGTCAATAAACACAATAACATTGGAGGATAAAAGTAAAAACAAGCAGGCAAATTAAGATAAATCTGTCCGCTGATGCCCTGCTTATCAGAGCAGAGCAGGTGGATAACAGGTACATATCTGCTAAGTTTATGCAGGGAGGACACGAACAGAGCCGCTCTGCTCTATGGACAACTGGAAGCAAATGGATTCCACTGTCTGTTTAAATCCAACTGCCCTCCAATTCGATCTGCCTAGTGGAAGGTGCCAAAATCCCATTCCATTTTTTAGACCAGATCGCATCGAAGGTAGCCGGGTGTAAACAGACACAAGTCCATGTTACACCCACCAGTTCACAGGGATGAATGGACCATCCGACCAGGTCCGCCTGAAAAACTGACGGACCTGATTGGACCCTTCGAGTGTAAGGGGCCTTGAACTATTTTTAGAACATGACTTTTGTTTTCATTTTGCATAGAACTGAATAAACTCCCTGTTGGTTTTTTTGAAGCATGTGTTCCATTGCAAAGGAAGAAAGTAAGAGAATACCTCTCCAAAGTGAGGGAAATCTTAAAAGTTGCCAGTGGAATAACTGTCTCCACTGGAAGATTCCACCACTATTGCTGTTCTGGTGGCAACAAAAAATGTTGGATTTTCCCTTACTTTCAGTTCTGGTGAAAGTAGCCATTAGTTACAGCAGATGGAGTAAATTTCCTTAACTGGAACAAAGCAATAAAGGATTCTAATTTCCCGCCACTCTATTCCACAATACAATTACTTTAAATATACTGTACCATACATATATTGTAAATATAAACCTGGATCCTTCTATAGGAGTCTGGACTCAGTCAATAACATACTTCTAAAAATGTATCTGCAGACACATATGGTTTGCTTTACAAAAATACAATTGTTGGCTGGTTGTAATTTAATTATTTTTTAACATATCAAGTCTGGGTAGACCATCTGTAATTTCTACTTTTAAGATTTTTTTTTTATTTAACATACAGTTCCACTCTAATAAATAAGAAAGTTGTAAGAAAATAGTTTGGGATAAATCAGGGAAGGGTCAAAAACTCTCTAAGGCTATTATTGCTATTTATGTACCCAATGAGAGTCACCCTCTTTATAATATTTGTCCAGGTGATCATTGTTATCAATACAGAGTTTTGACCTGCTCTATCCAAAACAAAAACAAAAAATTGACTTTTTCCCGCAGTACTTTTTTTTTTTCCCTGCTATTACTGTATATCTCCCTTTGTCTTTCTCCTCCAATAAGTGAAGTTTTCTGTCATCTCGTGAATTGATTAGCTCCTTGTGTTGCCTCTTCTCACACTTAAGCCCTGCTGCATAGAAACTGCATGAGGCTGATGCAAGGCCACCACCACTATCACTCCTCTACCTATGACTGATCCCATCCCATTCCTCTACTTCCACCATCATCCCTTTGCCTCTGATTGATCCCATCCACCCACCACCACCACATGCCTTTAACTGATTCCCCCACCACAGCTGCCTCTGACCGATCCCATCCCCCCAACATCAACCCTCTGCCTTTGACTGATCCCATCCCTCCACCACCACCAGCATCCCTCTGCTTTTGACTGATCCCATCCTATCCCTCCACCACCACAACCATCATCCATCTGTCTCTGACTAATACTACCCCATCCCATCCCCCACCACCACCAACATCATCCCTCTGCCTCTGACTGATCCCATCCCATTCTTCCACCACCATCATCCCTCTGACTGATCCCATCCCTTCATTGTCATCCTCTGCCTCTGACTGATCCCATCACATCCCATACCTCCATCACCATCATCCCTCTGCCTATGACTAATCCCATCCCTTCCCTCCACCACCATCATCCCTTTGCCTGTGACTGATTCCATCCCTCCACCACCATCATGCCTCTGACTGATCCCATCCCATTCCTTCACCAAAACCACTATCATTCCTCTGCCTCTGACTGATCCCATCCCATCCTATCCCATCCCAACACCACCACCACCATCATCCCTCTGCCTCTGACTGATCCCATCCCTCCACCACCACCACCATCATCCCTCTGCCTCTGATTGATCCCATCCTCCACCACCACCACATGCCTCTAACTTATCCCACCCCCCAACCACAGCTGCCTCTGTCTGACCCTCTCCCATCAGGCAGTGGTAATGGGGGGACAAGGATGACATCAGTGGCAGTGGTGGGGATAGGGATGACATCAGTGGCAGTGGATTGATGTTATCCTTATCCTCACCACTGCCACTGATGTCATCCCTATCTCCACCACCGCTGCCACTGATCCCATCCCCCCACCACCCTCAGTGGACTGATCCCCACCACCACCTCTGCCACTGATCCCATTCTGCCCACCACCCTCAATGGACTGATCCCATCCCCACCACCACTGCTGCCACTGATCCAATCCCCCACCACCATCAGTGGACTGATCTCACCCCCCCCTCACCACCACTGCTGTCACTGTTGTCATTTCCCCACCACCCTCAGTGGACTGATCCTATCTCCACCACTGCTGCTGATCCAATCCCCCCCACCACCATCAGTGGACTGATCCTACACCCCTCACCACCACTGCTGACACTAATCCCATCCCCACCACCACCTCTGCCACCGATGCCATGGAAAAATGAAGCCTCAAGACGAATCTAAAATGAGCTTCTCCTACTTTGATGTACATTAACCATTTGAGTGCAAAGTCCTGGATGCTTATGCAATCCGATATTTCCTGGATCACAAGCTCTAATTACCTATAAATATTGATATCAAGTTATATTTTGTGCATTTAGGATAGTAATGCATTCAGGTCTTTGTTAAAACAAAGTCAGTCTATTCCACATTTTCACAGCTCTTATGGTGAAGAAGGCTTTCTGTTTTTCCTCTAGATGTAAAGAATGCCCCTTTGTTCTCTGTAATGAACTGAAAGTAAATAACTTGTAGCCCTTTTTTGGGATGGTTATGAAAAATTACCCTCCCCAAATAGGACATTGCGCTAAGAGCAGATGAAAATAAAAAAAATTAAGTCCTTCTGACAGCTTGAATTTTTGGATAAAAACCATGGGCATTAATTGTGATATCATTATACATCGCAGAATCTGCTGAATCGTTGACAGAATAATTGTAATCAAATCAAATCGTGTGTGCACACCTAATTCTCCTTAACAAAAAGAGTATATAACTTTTGATGTAAAACCTTAAAACATATCAAAGATTACATGACTGATTGGGAAAGGATCTGCACAGTTATCTTGCTGAAGGCACCTAGGACTTTTCAAATTACACTTCTGTGAGGGACTTTATGTTCCATGTCCAAATACTTCTCTATGTACCTGCATCCTCCTCCGGTCAGTGAATTGTTATATTTTAGGTTAATTTTTTTTTTACTGTAAGGCACGCTTTCCCAGTTTACACACAGTATCAGTGCCCTCTATGTGCTTACGTATTCTAGAATGAGATCTTGCCTTAACAGCTGTGGCACCCAGGTGTTCTGAATCAGAACTCAGGTATGATGATTTTTCCATCAAAGTCCTTAAGAGATCCACAAAGCTGGTAGGTGGTTGAACTTGCTACACTTACCTAAAACTGTAATATTGTTTTTTGAGTGAACTGGCCATTTGTAGCCTGCTTAGGCTTCCAGGAGATGAAAATAACTAACTTATTTGCTCAAAAATAAATTCAGAATTTCACGCAGTCCCTTTTGAATTTTGTTTTAATGCATAAATGTATGACCTGCTGGTTTCTAACTTATTTTCTAACATATGGTATGCATAGTAATAAAGTAACATGTACAGCATATGCCAGACTAAGATTTCTGACAAACGAAGAATGGACGATAAACAACTTCTTTAGCAGATGCTCTGTTAATAATACCAAGCTTCGTCCATGTAATATGCCATGTAACAGTTACATAATCAATTGTACACGGAGGTAAAATAGGCCACCTGTAGAAAAACATACTTTTAAGAAATGAAAAAAGCAATTGTTTATACTCATTTTAGAATGATATGAAACATTGAACATATGTTTAGTTTCTTTATCTTTAGTTCATAACTGAAGTTCTGATATATACAAACATTCTCAAACCACCTAATTTGCATGACTGATTTACCTATTATGCTTTTAAGAGGAGACTTCAAGTATTTGGGCTGGGGTGACACAAGCCTGCTATGTGGAATTTTTCTGAATTCTGGAAAAATGCCCAAATTGTTTGTAGGGTCAAAAATCAATACTCTGTATAGCAGAGTTAGCGCACATATCACATAGCTGAATTATTTGTTTGTCAGACCACTATTATTAGCAATAGACGTGGCAATCCTGCCAGAAATGTGTGCTGAACCTATAACACTGACACTAGGGCAGGAAAAAGCTTACTACTTAAGCTGCTCATAGATGAGTTGACAATGAACAAAAATTTGAGTCAATAGACCAATCATTCAAATCAGTTTTCATGGTTATTGTGCTTACTGCTAGAGTCGATTTACGTTTTAACCACTTAAGCACCAGAAGATTTGCCCCCCTTAATGACCAGGCAATTTTTTGCAATACGGCACTGCGTCGCTTTAACTGACAATTGCGCGGTCGTGCAACGCTGTACTCAAATAAAGTTGATCTCCTTTTTTTTCCCACAAATAGGGCTTTCTTTTGGTGGTATTGATCACCTCTGTGGTTTTTATTTTTTGCGCTATAAACAAAAAAAGACTGACAATTTTGAAAAAAAAATATATTTTTTACTTTTTTGCTATAATAAATATCCCCCAAAAAATGTGAAAAAAAACCTAATTTCTTCATCAATTTAGGCCAATGTATATTCTTCTACATATTTTTGGTAAAAAAAATCACAATGAGCGTATATTGATTGGTTTGCACAAAAGTTATAGCATCTACAAAATAGGGGATAGATTTATGGCAATTTTTTTTTGTTACTAGTAATGGCAGTGATCAGTGATTTTTAACAGGACTGCGACATTGCAGTGGACAGATCGGACACTTTTGACACTTTTTTGGGACCAGTGACATTTATACAGTGATCAGTGCTATAAAAATGCACTGATTACTGTATAAATGTCACTATGAAAGAAGGGGTTAACACTAGGGGACGATTAAGAGGTTAAATGTGATCCCTGGGAGGTGTTTCTAATTGTTGGGGGAGGGGACTGGCTGGGAGTACAGAGATATCACTGTTCTTAATCACTAGGAACAGACGATCACTCTGTACTTCCCTGACAGAATGGGGATCTGTTTGTTTACATTGACAGATCCCTATTCTGGCTCTCTGTGGAGCGATCACGGGTGGCTGGCGGACATCACGGCTGCTGGCCACGCGCATCGCATCCCCTGCCATGCCGTAGGTGCAGGCACACCCGCTGTAGCTGTTAAAGGGACCACTGTGCAGCTATGGCGATTCGTGGGAACGAACCGACCTAGCAAGTGGTTAAGATAGAAATTGAACAAATGAACATGATGGAATTTTTTTTTTTTTTTAAACAAACAATTTTATAATCATTTTTAGGGCAATTATACGGAAAAAAAAATTCAAGTGAAATGTGCATGAGCAAGAAGGGTAGTAGTAGGATTTAAAGTGGAACTAAACCATCCTATCATTTCCAAAGAAGGAAGCTGCCATTCTAACCTTTGTTTAAACCTCAACTGCCATGATGCTGCACATTTGATCAGTTGAGACACCAGCCATTTAATGATTTGACAGCTTGATTGAGAGCCCACGCAAATGTGACAGTTACATACATGTGTCCAGAATGTAACTGTTTTTTGAAACTGTTAAATCAATGGGTTTGGTTCTGCTTTAAGGTTGAAAATGATCAGAAAAATAGTGAAATTTGTAGGAATATTTCTGGTGCATTGACTGAGCCATGGACTGGTAAATCGAAATAATGTTTCGATTTTTGTGCACATTTACATTTGTTTTTCTGTCCATATCTTCACTGTCTGCAAAGAGTAAAATTAGTATTGCAAACACATTCTGCATTTTGCTGACTGTAAAGCAAAATAAAGCATTTGCTCTGGACCCATCAACTATAACAATTTTGTGAACCTTAAAAGCTAGGTTCACAAAATTCTCAGTTCACTGTTCACTCAGTTTATCAATGTACAACTAGGGTCCCTTGTAAGTGGAGGTGAATCTGCCTATATATCTGCCCACACTAGGTTAATCAGGTGGATTGCAATAAGGTTGCATCTAGATTTACTTTTACTGACCTGACTGGATATAGGCATCTCCACCTTCGCTTACATCTGCCCACCCATATGCATTACCCGAGTCTTTTTTCCTCCATCGATGATGGAGGAAAAATCGGAATGGACATGGATGTCACATATAAGTCTTATCGGATGTCACAACGGATGTCACAAATGTGACGTCCATTTCTGTTTTGATCTGATACAACAGGTAATCAGCCCAGGATCCCTGGTTGAGGTGGAACACGGGCACCCATGTGAAAGAGGCCTAAATATTTTAAATTTATTAATTATAAGTCTTTTTTTGTAACTCCTTTATTTCTTTCAAAGACATTACAGATTAGTTATCAAGAAGCAAATGACAACATATACAAAAGTAATTGAATCGAAAACATGTCACATAAAGGGTTAGATACCATATCAGAAGTGTCAAACAACATGCCCCTCGGTTATGCGTTCTGCATGTAAGTGCATGTAAGGATTCAACCGTGTGGTGGAGCAGTCTGTGGACTCAACTGGAAAAGCTTCCTAAGTGTCATCTTAGAAACCCATTTAGATATGTATAGCTACTAAGACCAATCAGCGAGATTAAAATTTCTCAGCTGGCTGGGCGGAAAGCCCCTCAAGAAACCAGCTGAGTCCAGTCGTGGGATATACAGATAGGTAATGTATAACAGGATATTCTCAGTATCTGACTAAACTTTCCCAAAACTGGGGGAAATTTGAGGGGGAACAGAAGGAGGGGATCCAGGAAGGGGGGGAGGAATAAAGCCCCCCACGGTTAAGGAAAGGAGGGGGTGAGCGGAGGGTAGTGAGCGACAGAGGTGAAGAGAGAAGGAGGAAGAGAAAGAAGGGAGGAGCGGCAGTGGTGCCCCCCGGCCAGGCAACAACCCGGGCCCCGGAATCATTCAGCCTGTGCCACCTCTTGGAGGTACGGTTCAGAATAGATGTAGTGTTGCCATGGTCACCAAGTCTCCCGAAAGGCCTCCTCCCTGCCGTACAGTGTGGCAGTGAGATCTTCCATGTTTCATATTTCGTTCACCTTGGCATACCACTGGGATTTCGTTGGTGGGGACTCCAATCTCCAACACAAGGGTATGCATGCCTTGGCAGCATTCAGTAATTGGATGGTGAGAGAGGCTTTGTATTTCTTGATTGGTCGTCTAGAAAGATGCAGCAAGCAGGCCCCGGGATCACCCTCCAGAGCAACACCGGTCAAGTGCCCAATTGTGTGTGCCACCTCCAGCCAGCAGGGTTTGATTTTGGGGCAGTCTCAAAAAATATGGAACATTGTTCCCTCTCCTACCCCACACCGCCAACAAAAAAACGGTGTAGAGTGGAAGGCACTCTGTACCAATGAGTCACAATTTTATAGCATGTCTCTTGAACTCTGGTGGCCAAGGATGATTTCTGAGCAAAATGTAGAATCTTTTCCCTCTGCGATTCAGTGAATTGAACACCTAGTTCCTCTTCCCACTTAGAAAGGTAGGGGGGAATGAACCCTTCTGCTGGTGAAATCAGGGAGGAGTATACCAGAGATAAACAATGGCGGGTTGGTTCTCTGCGGTGGCAGATTTGTTCCAGCTCCGTAAGCTGGCGCGATATACCCGGAGTCCGTGCACATCGGCGTAGAAAGTTACGTAGTTGTAGACCACTCAAAAAGTCCAATGGAGGATTGGAGGTCGCCACCCCGGCGTCCGCCGTGAGCTGGCCAGTCGGGCCTAGGAAGTCATGGAGGTGAGGCCACCTGCCCCCCCTGCCGTCAGATAATGGAGTATAGGACCCTGACAACCGGGTAGAAAATCAGGGTTGCCCGGGATTGGCACCATAGGTGAAGGTATCGGGGATACCGAAGAATGCCAGAAGGCATCTCTCGCCACCTGAATTATGCTTCCTAGTGTGGGGTGAGCGACGATGGCCTTCGGTAGGGGAGTGGTGATCCACGGCCAGCTCTTGGCCGTGCCGTCGGAATCCTCCAGCTCTATTGCCACCCATTGTTTTGCCTCTGCATGGCAGTGCCAGTCAACTACTCTGGTGAGGTGTGCTGCCCTATAGTAAGCTTTCACGTCAGGGAGGCCAACCCCACCTCTGTGCTTTGCCATATGAAGGAGTTGCAATTTAATACGCGGTTTTCGATGCGACCAGACAAAATCGCGAAACATCGAATGAATTTGCTTAAAGAAAGGAGGGGGGAGGCGAATGGGGAGGGCTTGTAGCAGATAGAGCACCCTAGGCAAGGCTGTCATCTTGATGTCATTACATCGACCAAACCATGTTAAGGTAAGGGAGTGCCAGTGATGCAGATCCGTTTTGAAGCGAAGAAGTAAAGGGGTGAAATTAGCCTTGTATAGATTAGCAGGGTCAGGGGTGATGTCGACTCCTAAATAAGGGATAGTATCGGTTGCCCAATGTAGTTGGTATTCCGCGCGCAGACGGCGTACTATGTCCGTTCTCACCGTGATGTTAAGTAAAGAGGATTTTGTTAAGTTAATTTGGAACAGGGAGAGAGCTCAATACTCTCGGAGGGAGTGGAGTAGGATGGGAAGTGAGGCAAGTGGGTCCGCCAAGAAAAAGATAAGGTTGTCCGCAAAAGCGGCTACTTTATGGGCCCCAGATGATTTGTGGTAACCGATAATGCCCGAATTCGCCTTTATCCTGCAAAGGAAGGGTTCCAATGTGAGTATGAAGATTAGCAGAGACAGGGGACATCCCTGTCAGGTACCATTGCGAATGGTAAAGTAGCTCAACCTTGTCTCATTGACCTTAACTGCAGCCGTAGGATGGGAGTAAAGGGATAATATCCAACTAAGCATCAGTGAGCGAAGACCGATGTGCTCCAAGGTGGCCCATATAAAGGACCAGTCTACGCGGTCGAAGGCCTTCTCTGCGTCTGTTGACAGTAGGAGAAGGGGTCGCCGTGAGGTCCTGGCTGCATGAATTAGGTTTATCACCCTAATGGTGTTGTCACGAGGTTCTCGCTGTGGTACGAAACCCGCTTGGACCTTATGAATTAGGCTCGGTATATGTAGGATTATCTTATTGGCCAGTATCTTGGCAAACAGTTTTAGATCGGTGTTCAGGAGAGCTAATAAGATCGACAGGAAAATCCCCCAGCGAAATTCGGGTCCTCAGGCAGTGGCCTGTCTAGATTGTAGAGGCCTTCATAAAATGATCGGAACACTGCTGCCATGTCAGACGATGCGGTCATCTTCCGACCGGATGATGACAAGACGTGGGAAATATAGGTTTTGGTACGGGGCCCTCACAGTGCTCTGGCTAGTAGCGAACCGGGTTTATTGGAGTACTCGTACATCGTGCCCATGCCAATTTTTGTTTCGTTTTATGAAACAAAAGTGTGCGAAGTTCTTCGCAAGCTTTGAGGAGTTCTTGGTGGGTGGAACGAGCAAGACTAGCCTTATGAGCGCACTCTAGGGAACGGATCTGGGTGAAGAGTTCGTCTATGCTACGTGTTCTTTCCCGCTTAAGGCGGGTTCCTATGCTAATTAAAATGCCCCTTACAACTGTCTTGTGGGCCTCCCAGACCATTAAGGGGTTGGGAACTGAGGCTTCGTTGACGGAGAAATACTCCCGCAACTTGGTCTGTATTTCTGAGCGGATCTCCTCTGATTGCAGCATAGCTTCATTAAGCCTCCACAAGGGTGGGGTTCGGGTTACCGGCCCCAACCGAAGTGTCAGATGTATCGGCGCATGGTCCGAAAAGGAAATGACATCTATGGAGGTATTCACCACCCTAGCTAAGTCTTTATGTGATAGCAGCAAATAGTCCAGTCTCGAGTAGGAGTGGTGGACTGGAGAGAAAAACGAATAATCCCTATCCTGAGGGTGTGATAAACGCCAAGGATCTATTAAGCGCAAGGCATGAAGGTCCACTTTCATTTGCTTGAGGCAAGCATAGGAAAGATGACATGAGCCACGTGAAGCGTCTAGTAGGGGATCCATCGTAAAGTTAAGGTCCCCCCCAAAGATGAGCACCCCCTCTGAAAACTCCAGTAGATGAGGCAGCAGCCTCCGCAAGAATTGTGGATGGTCTACATTGGGGAAGTAAACATTGGCGAAGGTGACCTGCATGTCAGACACCCTCCCCTTCAGAAGGAGAAAGCGACTTAATTATAAGTCTTAACGTGTAACATTTGTATTCCCATAAAATTAAAGTAGATGTAAACCTAATTGCTAAAATATCACATACCGTTTAACGTTTAATAATTTTCACCTTTTTTATATTTCAAAACTGTAATTAAAATGTTACATGGTAATCTATGAAGGTCTTGTTCAGGCACTTCCTGGTAAAGGGTGACAACTCTCTGTCCTTGTCTCCCAATTGTTCTCCTGCATTGCAACTCTGTGGCTGTGCTGACACTCCTTGTGCGTTGTGCTGTTGTCACCATCAGGAAGCCCATTCTAAACAATCACATGTAGCCAGGGCTTTTTTTCTCAGAGAATAGTTTCAGGAACTCCCCTTTTCAAGTCACCCCTTGTCTTCTCCCCTATCCACCTCTTAGCACCGCCCCTTGGTTCCATCCTCTACCCACCTTCCAGTATGGACATCTTTAGAGAATACAGAACCAAGTATCATTTTGTGGTGCTAAGTAATTTGTATAGATTTTATTAATAAGCATTAAGATATACACCCTTCTTTCAACAATAGACCCCCCGCAACAAAATGACCCTCCAGTAACAAAAGATCCACCCTAGTAACAACAGATCCACCCCAGCAACAATAGACCCCTGTCAGCAACAACAGATCTCCCAGAAAACCACCATCAATAGACCCTCCAGCAGCCAGCAACAATAAACCCCTCTCTCATTAGTAGATCCCTCCCAGCAACAATTGGCTCCCAGTAACGATAGATCCCCCATCAGCCAGCATCAATGGACCCTCCAGTAGCCAACAACAATAGACCCTTCCCATCAACAATAGATCTACCAGCCTCCAGCACACCCAGCACCCTTTCCCATTACATCAGTGCAGGAGGTGCCGGAACTGCGCTCCCCCACTGAAAAAAGCCCTGCATGTAGCTATTGCTGAATTGAAGGCATGTAGACAGTAAATTACTGCAAGGGGGCTGGAGGAGATCAGCAGCACCAATGAAAATAACAAATAACGAAACAAATGTAAACAGTATTTTCTAAAAGAAAAAAATGGGAATAATACATAATGTCATTCAGTGTTTGCATTTACTTTAAAGAATATGTAAACCCAGCATTTCATAATCCTGATATGTGACTGCTGTACCATGTACTTATATGAAAAAGTATCCTGTTCTCTTTGCCTTGCTTCCTTTGTGTGAAATACCTGGTGTTCCTGCCAGTCCCTCTGCTTTCCTATTAAAAATGGTCAAAACTAGGCAAGAGAGCTCAGCGAGGTCAGTTTTCTAGCTGAGCTGAGAACTCAGCCTTCTCTCCTCCAATGATCAGATTTGTCTTGACACCCCCACCCCACAGCCATTCACTAGGAAAATCAGTGTGCTGCTTTTCCTCCCACCTCTTGCGCAGCTGAGAATCGTACAGGCCAATTCTTAATAATCTGGCTCTTTTCTATTAATGCACATGATAAATAAAATATACATATGCATTATTTTTTAACAGCTTCCCGACCAGCACACGCCGATATACTTTGGCAGAATGGCACTGGTGGGCAAAAGGGTGTACAGGTACATCCCCTTTAAGAAGTGGCGCTGTGGGCGCGCGCGCGCCGCGTTCTCCATGATGTCCACCGGGTGCCCGCGATCGTGTCAAGGAGAGGTAAAACGGGAGATGCTTTTGTAAACAAAGCATTTTGCCCCCCAGTAGTTAACTCCTTCACTGCCAGTGCCATTTACACATTAATCAATGCATTTTTATAGCACTGATCGCTGTATAAATGACAATGGTCCCAAAATTATTTAAAAAATGTCCGATGTGTTAGCCATAATGTTGCAGTCCTGATAAAAATCGCAGATCGCCGCCATTACTAATAAAAAAAATTAATAATAAAATAATAAAAATGCCATAAAACTATCCCCTATATTGTAGACAGTATAACTTTTGCGCATACCAATCAATATATGTTTATTGCGTTTTTTTTTTTTTTTTTACCAGAAGTATGTAGAAGAATACATATCAGCCTAAACTGAGGAAAAACATTGCTTTTTTATATATTTTTGGGGGATATTTATTATGGCAAAAAGTAAAAAATAAAGCTTTTTTTTTCAAAATTGTCGCTCTTTTTTTGCTTATAGCGCAAAAAATAAAAACCACAGAGGTGATCAAATACCACCAAAAGAAAGCTCTATTTGTGGGAAAAAAAGGACATCAATTTTGTTTGGGTACAACGTCGCATGACCACGCAATTGTCAGTTAAAGCGACGCAGTGCCGAATCGCAAAAAGTGCTCTGGTCAGGAAGGGGGTAAATCCTTCCGGGGCTGAAGTGGTTAATAGAAGCACAGGTTTAAGGTACAATAACAAGCACGATATACAGAATTTTTTGTATATCCATACATAATATTTTATATATTGTTTGACTAGTAAAACCAAATATACTTGCTTTATTTATGATTATCTTCCCTGTGCTCTTCCTTGCTGCTCATGTCAGTGTAACATCAGTAAGCTAAAATGCCAAATTAATAATGGCAAGATATATAATACCTGTTATATATCTGTAAAATAATACAATCACTATAGAAGTATTTACTTGGGCAAAGAACTGGTTGAAGGAAAAATGACAAATGGTAACTGAAGGGCCTATTCACATTGTCTGCAGGTTAAACACAGCTGCCCAGCCCCCTCATAAACAAAAATAACTTTGTACGATTTTTCCTTGCCGAATGGTCCAGAATAGAGTATCTAAATAAGATAAGCTGCATTTTTTTAAACATATTTACGTTATGCTATGTGAATGGGGACATGTTACTAATATAAAGTAAGTGTTATCACAGTTTGACTGAAAAAGTGGAAATGCACTTTAAACTGGTAAATAACGTTGATTTACTAAGAGGTTGGTAGTTTTTGCTTATTAAATTGTTACTGTGTTCACTTTGATTAATTTAACAGAAATCGTCTTGTCACATTAAATGAATAATTTGATGTACATCTTTGCTATGTATACACTATATATGGAACAGAAGAAAGTCATTTGTAATTAGCTAAGCAAATAACGACATAGAAAGTGAAACGTCTTGAACTATCTACCTTGGCATATAAAGGCAGTTGGCTAATTGTTATCATTTAGGAACACTTGTCTTATGGCCATAATTTATTACAATAAGCTACATTGTTTTTGCTAATGCGGTGACAGATTCCCACTTATAATTTTCAGAGCCTCTATAGTTGTGTACATATTACTGGGGAAGCCCACAAAACACAAGAACTAATTATAAGTCGAAAAAGGTGGCTAGAATGCCTGTTATAGATTTCAGATTTTTGCCATGAGAGGACGAGGCATGATCGTGCAAAGAGATGGATAGCACCAATTGATGGATGGCAGACTCAGCGTCAGATCGCTTTCTATCTACAGAAACTAGTTATGTCTAATGTCCTAATCAATAACAATTTAATGCCTTAATCTTCCAAAAGAGATGCTATTCTGAAAGCTGCCATGAGTTACTGAGCAGACAAGACAATGGATAAGTCACTGTGCAGCCATCTCAGCCTTTAATTACTTTCTATAGTGATATTATGTAAAATATTTGTGAATAGCTGTTATGAGCACAGCCCCTAGACACCAAAAGATGCTGACCTTTGTAGCAGAGGGAGGTGAGTGTTGTAAAAAAATAAAACGAGAGACAACAAAATATTGGGACTTTAAAGGTGCTGAAACCTCCTCCTGAAATAATAGATCTTACAACGTGATATTTAAATTAAATTTTATTAAGATTACAAATGGTTAATATTATGTCTATACCAAATAGACATTAAGAACAAAATTGTTTTGTAGCAAACTCTATATGGAACAAACTTCCCTGGAACCAAAGTACACTGATTCCTCTGTAATCATATATGCACACAATCAGTGGAGGATTAAGGTGGTCATGGGCCCCTAGGCTACTTTTTGTGTGGCCCCCTCCTAAGCATGCTTTACCAGAAAATAAATTATTTAGTGCCATGTGTAAAAGGGTAGACCTATATTACACGCCTCAAGTGCAACTCTCAGGTCTACAGCCCAAACACATTCAGACATGAGCCTACTATAAACAGCAATGCCACAGAAAAAAAGCATTCAAAATAGACCTGTAAGCTGATAACAGATTTTACCTTTCTAAACCAACAGTTAGGCCAAAAACGTCTGCAGCAGCTCCTGTTTAACTGAGGCAAAATCACAACATCCTGACAGAGACCAATCGAA